>NW_006766937.1:9337-15644 GCF_000275845.1 Dichomitus squalens LYAD-421 SS1 | reverse complement strand
GGTTGTGATCGTGGATTAGATTTGGTAGAGCTAGGTCCGGGAACCTGTGACTCATTCCGAGGACTTGGAACTGACGCAGGTCGAGAGCGACTCAATTCTCCACGCTGTTCCACCAAGTTCCTCCATGATGTTTGTTTTTCTATCTCCTTTAAAATGTCTGTAGGGTGCTGTGATTCACCATAGACATTGCCCTCGCAGGTCGGTACTTTCCGCTCTCTCCCAGATTGGCGCGGTGAAGGCGCACGAGATCTGACCGGTGGAGGTGGCGGCGACACTGGGCGTTGCACAGGCACAGGCTGTTGTCCGCGCAATGGCTGCGGTACAGGAGGATTTGCCGGCGGTGCATTAGGTACGACGTCTCGACCTTTGCCCTTGCCTTTGCAGAAGGTTTTGGGAGCGGACGATGTGGTTCCTCATCGTCATCAGGGAGAAAAGAAGAAGTGGGTGCCTGGTTCGCAGGTTGTCCATTCTTTTCCTCTTCAGGCGCAGAAGGCTGCCTTTATCGTTTTGTTCTGTGTCCAGGACACTTGGGAAACATATGTTCATCAAACAGCGCTTGAGCGGCTGTAAAGATGACATTATTGGGCAAACACATGAACTTATGGTTGTGATTACCATCACCAACGCCGAGATAGACCATCAGCTCCGACTTGGGTGATAGCTTGTTCTTGTGAACCTCGTGTGGTAAGAAGACATAGGCACCGCATCCGAAGACTCGTAGCTGGCTAATGTCTGGTTTAGAACCATGCAGAACTTCATATGGAGTGCGCCAGTTGAGTCGTCGCATCAGAGTTCTGTTATAGACATGCGCTGCATGCCACTCGAATGAGAATTCCCACCATGATTGTGGTATGCAAGCATCGTGACGTATTGCCTCACCCTTTTCCATGATCGTGCGAATGATTCGTTCAGCACGTCCATTCTACTCATGGATGTTGGGAGCAGAGGGTATTCTTTCGATCCCACGATCCTTGAGCATGTCTGTGAAGGCGGTCAATTTCAACTCGCCTGCAGAATTAGATTTCCATTTCTGCACTTTGGCATTGAACTGGTTCTCGACATATGCGAGCCATTGCTGTGTAACTTTAAGTGCAGCAGCCTTTGTACAAAGTCCGATAGTCCATACATGCGACATGTAGTCGTCAAAGTACAGTATCTTGTGCTTGTACTTGTGGTATGAAGGCACAGGGAAATCCTTGAGATCTGAATGGATTAGCTCGAAAGAACGTGTCGCTCGACGAATGTCAAGCGGATGAGGTTGCGATGGCATTTTGCCTTTAGCACATCCTCGACAGATTGAGTCATGAAGAGGGAACTCAACAAGCGGGCACTTTTCGGTGTGTTTCCGTGCATGTTTCAGCACATCGTGCGAAGGGTGCGCGAAATGACGGTGAAGAGTTTCATAGTCAACAGCATTACTAGCTGCGACAGCATATCGCGCCGATCTAGGCTGCGTATGAGTGACGTATATAGTGTCATTCTCAAAGCGCGGTTTAAATGCGACCATAAGCTTATCATTCTGATAGAAAGAGATCTCAGCAGTGCTTGCATGTGCTTCTAATCCATCCTTGAGCAATGCTCCTAAGGATATAAGCTTATACGTGAGGTTGAGTACCATAGCGACATTCGTCAGCTTTAAGGTAGTTCCAAGCTCAGTTGGTATGATGACTGTTCCTTCGCCAATCATAGTAGTAACACCATCTGCCGTGTGTAACGGTTGAGGTGTACCG
Source organism: Dichomitus squalens LYAD-421 SS1 (assembly GCF_000275845.1). Lineage (NCBI taxonomy): Eukaryota > Fungi > Basidiomycota > Agaricomycetes > Polyporales > Polyporaceae > Dichomitus > Dichomitus squalens. Next base: position 13,914 of record NW_006766937.1, on the reverse strand, counting down.
TAGTAATGGAAGTCGACATAGTCGTCGAGACAGAATGTAAAGTGCATTGAAGCACCTGAGTCGATCATCCATACTAGGTTGGGATCACTCTACTCAGTCGATGTTCTGCCTTTTCCTTTACAGCGCGCACACTCAGCATACGAAGAGTGGTGAAGACATATATTATCTTCTGTAGCTAATTGTAAGGGTGTAGCTACAGGTACATTGTCGCGCAGACCATCTATTCTACGAGAAGAACATGCGACACTAGTCACTGCAGGGTGCAGGCAGTCAATATACGACTCGTCAGAGGTCAAAGGATGGCAAACATACCAGGTCCTTTCGAAGAAATTGTCGATCTCTTCCTCAGCATCAGTTAGGCCGAGAGACACAGCATCGTCCACCTCGTCCATGAGATTGTCCAGACGCTCCCTGAGTGTTGGAGCGAGCCGCTCCTTGAGCGTGCGCTTGCGCTTGGGCGGCGGCACCGGCTCTTCCTCATCTGAGAACAGGGGGTCTTCCCCATCCGTTGTCAGAGGACTTGGTGCCTTTGTACGTCCAAGCCTTAACGCGGCAGTTCCACTCCTGATTGGAGATAGTTTGCGGCTGGTGTCTGGGCTGGACAGGCTGATGGACGCGCTGGGGACGTCCGAGGAGACGGTTTCCGTCTCGCGCAATGTTTCGGAGGAGGTTGTTGAGGAACCTGTTGAAGTGGGCAGCTGCCGCACGAGGTTCTCTAACGTCCAAATGCGCTCAGGGGTTGCCGGAATATCGAGCTCCTCTGCGAGGGATATGGCATGCGTGAGCGACAGGTACTTGTTGTTCTCTGTGGCCATGCAGACCGGCTTGCGCAGGAGGGCGCACGGATCCAGCACCACGTCCGGACCCTGAGTAATGGTCGGTGTGGTGACGGTGTCAGCAATAGATGTGAAGTGTGCATGTGGGTGCGCACCTTGCTGCTGTCGATGACCACATCCACCACGTTGCCCACGAGGGCGTCCTTGTTGCTGCTGCCCTTGAGGGTGCTGCTGTTGCTGCTGCTGCTGCTGCCCCTGAGGGCACTGCTGCTGCTGGCAGAAGGAAGGGTCGGGGCCCTTGCGCTTGACAGCTCTGAGCTTGTTCGCACTTGTGCGCGATTGGCCCTGGCGGCCTTGACGCTGCTCCCAATGGAGTACGACCTGCTGGCGGATCCCAGCAAGGGTGATCGCCTCAATCGCAGTCTTGCCCGTCGCAGGCTTCAAGCCAGCGATGTAGAGCTGGATCATCGGATCCATGTTGGAAGGGAGCTTCGCCATGAGCATCATGCCCTTGACGTGGTCGGCAACGACGAACTTGTTCGTCTCGAGACATTGAAAGTACGCCTCGAACTTGTCCAGGTTGGGGACAGGGTTCGAGTCGGCCGGAACAGTGAGAGCGAGGGCAGCACGGAAGTCTTGGTAGATAGCTGGCACGCCAGGCTTGCCATAGGTGGTCTCGAGGTAGTCCCAGATCCCCTTGGTGGTCGTCTGAGACGACACAGCGCTATTAACGCTGGGAGCAAGGCGAAGGCTAATGTTGTCTTGGGCCTTGAGGTCGGCGTCAAGCCAGGCCTTCGCTTCTTCGGCGTTGGTAGGCTGAGTGTTGATGATCGAACCCCACTGGCCTTGAGCTTTAAGGTACAACTTCATCGGCTGCGCCCACTTGAGGTAGTTGCGGCCATCGAAGGCGGTAGGGACTGCACTGTAGAGAGCACCAGACATGATGTCGAGAGGTATGGTTCTAGAAGGGAGACTTATCAGCCACACACCTTCAAAGAACGCAGTCGAGGCAGAGAGAGATCATGCCGACATAGGTTACCTCTCTGTGGCACTGTAGGCAGCGACGAAGCGTGCCATAACAGTCCACAGCGTAGGGCTGAACATGGATCATCTGTGGCTCGATACAGAGTCTTACCCGCGGGTGTTTGCGGCTCAGTCACCGTGATCCAGATCCGCATAGAGATCCGGAGCCTCAGATCCGGATCCATCATCCGCGGATCAAGCCGCAGAGGGAGCCGGAGCCTCTGCGGGTTGTGGCTCATATGGATCATATGTTCGAACCTCACCTGTTTGACAGGCCATTGCAATGACAACCAAGCAAGATATTGTACAGTAGATCATAACTAATATATTTCTAGGATACGTGGTGCGTATCAGGAGCAATCTGTGGCCACGAGCAATGGTTATTGCCTCGCCGCCATGGCCGTCTGGTTTGCCTAAACAACGGGACCCTAGCATGCACGAGCTGACATCGCTGTACGTCCCTTTCATGCCATTCGCCCCAAGGAGGTGACCGTGGTGACCACAGGACGAGCTTGAAAGGAGCAGAGTCACAGCAGATGCGGAGGGGCAATCTTGAGACAGACCGGATCGCGAGCGAAGCTGAGGGCAGGAATTGTGTCGACCTGACCACCGGACGTCCCTATTATAGAGCGCAAACGTCGAGTACTTGTTATCTGAAGGAAATTAGTAGGCTGCGCAGTGGAGAACAGTACGGGACTTCCCTCGTCCTTGTCACAGACGTTGGACAGATGCCCCTTTTTGCCGTCCATTCCCTCCCCTTTGACGCCCACCTTCCATTTTCGGACCATTTCCTTTCCTAGCCCATCCCAGTTTGGACACTGTAGATACGTTCCCACAGCCGCATGCTACGTTCCCGTGATCAGGGATATCAGTTAGATAAATTTTTTGATCCTTATAGTTATGGTAAAATGCGAATTATTTTGCCATAAAGTTATAGGGCACCCTCCAAATATTTGAGATGGTTTGAGGAACATCCCTCCCAGATATTCGAGGCGAACCGCAAATATTTGGGATGTATGGAGGGAGCAAGGGGAGGAGGGTACCTCCTCCCCCAAATATTCGCTAAATATTTAGTGTCAGCGCTACATAGCGCTACCAAGTAGGGAGGAACATGATTGCATGGCCCCTCCAAATATTTGAGAGCCTTATGAAATATTTGAGCATATTTCTCCTGTTGAGATGTGCCAGACCGCCACACATATTTGATAAATACTTCGCAAATATTTCACCCAGATATTTGGAGAATATCTGGTCCTCCAGCTAGAGCAGTATGCCCTTGCACACCTCATGGACTAACACATACCCAAGATATATTTGTTGTACGGGACGCATACTTACAGCGCCCTTACACACGTCTACAACAAGCGCATGAGCACGCATTCGACACCACGCGCAAGACGTCCCCTCCCGCCACACCGCCTCCCACCGCTGTCCTTCCCTCTCCCTCTATCTACCCTATCTCACCCGGCATGATCTCAAGGTTCCGCACTTTATGCGATGTGAGGTGAGCTCTCCGCAAGTGAGGACAGAACGAGCTAGAACACGCACGACCCGATCTTCGAACATTTACCATTGCATGCTGGCACGACCGCACGCCCTATTATTGACGACCATCTCCATAGACCGTAGCAACAGCATCGAGCTCTTCATGCGCCCTAGGAACACCTCCAAGACTGTGTGCGAGAGCGTGACGGAGAGCACGAGGGGCTTAGTCTTCTCCATGAGCGGGGGGGTCTTCAGGTTGTTCTGGAACCCTGACCTCACGCCGATCGGATACTGTAGCTGCAGCCGCCACACGCGTGAGGGGAACAGCGGGATAGGGGCACTCATCTCGAGACCACCGACCCATCTCCTGCTTGACGGAGAACTCTATGTGGAACGTGAGGTGGCAGAGGTTGGAGAACGTGCGGGCAAGCGCGGATATCTTCGCGATGCAGCCGTCGATGTGGAGCATGTGCACGTCCAGCCAGACGTGTGGTTCGATGATGCTCTCGAGCATGCAGCCGCACTCCCGGAGCCTGATGTGCCGCAACGACTCGACATACCGTCCGAACAGCGTGACGTCCCCCTGTGGACGCGGCCCGTCCTTCTACAGCCCGTTTTCGATGCCTTGCAGCTTGCCCCGGTGCTGCGAGATGGCCTTGAGGCAGGTGTGGCCGGTGTAGTACGGCGAGAGCACCTTCAGTTGGTCGAGCTTCGTGACGGCCTCATAGACGGCCGGATGAGACTGGAAGAGGGGCTCTGCATCGCGTATGTGAAGAACATGCAGATTCACCGCAGCGGAGAGGACCTTGGTGAGAAGGCCGGCGGGAGAGAAGTCTGCACCCCATCCAAGGCGTCCACCAGAGCTAGCCGGGTGGGCGAACACGCTGTTCGAGCAGACGCAGCGCACGAAAGGCCTTAGCGAACTCAGGCTTGTTGTCACGGACGTTGGACAGACGCCCCTTTTTGCCGCCCATTCCCCTCCCCTTGACGTCCACCTTCCATTTTCGGACCATTTCCTTTCTTAGCCCATCCCAGTTTGGACACTGCAGATACGTTCCCACACCCGCATGCTACGTTCCCGTGATCGCCATGCCTTTGCCTTTTCCTTCCCGCCCTTTGTTCTCCCTTTGTCATCTTCACTGCCTCGCTCTCGCGCCTTGTCTTTGGTTGCTAAGCAGCCCTTCTAGTATATAAGGACCCCTTAGGCACTCCCTAGTCCCCATCTCGACCTCTTGGTCATTGGGACTAGGTGAGTGACCATAGTGTTGTATCTCCCTCCGATTGCTAATGTAT
>NW_006766937.1:0-3740 GCF_000275845.1 Dichomitus squalens LYAD-421 SS1 | reverse complement strand
CCCGCATGCTACGTTCCCGTGATCACCATGCCTTTGCCTTTTCCTTCCTGCCCTTTGTTCTCCCTTTGTCATCTTCACTGCCTCGCTCTCGCGCCTTGTCTTTGGTTGCTAAGCAGCCCTTCTAGTATATAAGGACCCCTTAGGCACTCCCTAGTCCCCATCTCGACCTCTTGGTCATTGGGACTAGGTGAGTGACCATAGCGTTGTATCTCCCTCCGATTGCTAATGTATAACTTGGTCATTGGGACTAGTCTGTCGCTGCCTGCGTGAAGACTAGCTTTCGTAGGTCTCGTGCCTTCGTGCCGACCTCCGCTCTGCCCTCGTCGAGTTTTCTGTCACGTTTATCCCTCTCCCTCTCTCTTTCCCCTTTCGGCTCCTTGCCGCTCGCCTACGGGGTCGTCGCCGAACGTCGACCCGAGTCTACGCGCCTAGTCGCCGCGACACTTGTTGAGCATGATACTGGCGGAAATTCTTAAGAGGGTCGGGGTCGTCGTCGACACCGGGGTCACTGAAGGAAATGTCGATCACAATGTGGGGCATAGCAAAGCCATAAGCGGCCTTGCACGTCAAGACAGTTTGGAGTGCATCGTCGACAGGGCAGTAGTCAATGATTGTACGGAGGACATCGTGATTGAAGGCGAGGAGGCGGAGGTTAGAAGTGAACGGAGCGGGTGGATGCGGATGGGATACTCACCTGTCGCGCTTGCTCAGCTGGTGTCGTCCCTCCCTCTCTTCCCGTCGCGGTCTCAGCTTCATCACTCTTGCATTAACCAGGTGGCCAGGGAACCCGAAGGTGGTGGCAGGTGGGGCGAGAGACGGAGACAGATGGAGGCCTGCGCAGAGGGAGATGGGCCAGAGTGCGGAGGTTAGACGCTTGACGCGTCCCATACCTAGGGAAGAATTGAGGGATTAGAAGGGGTTTTTTCTGGGGGGAACGCAGCCATGTGGGCAGGCATAGGGGTGCGATGCGTCGAATCATTGATCGGCGGATGGGACGCGAACGGGACGAGAGGGGGAGGGACGCACCTGGACACCCCCGGGGGTCATGTCGAGCTCAGCGGCGAGCTTCTTGCGGTGCTTGACCTCGCCGGGGGTGTAGGGGTAGAAAGTGGGGATATCGACCTGGGATGGGTCCATGCCCGGAGGGATGAGTTCTGGGACGCAGGTCTGGTTCTGAGGGGTGTCGAGGGCGAGACGGGGGTCAAAGGGTGGGTAGGGATGGTGGTGGACAGAATTGTGGGGGATGTTGTGTGGGGGGAGGTGGTAGAGAGCAGGCTGCGCTCTGTTCTGGAGGTCGACGGAGGGAAGAAGGGCGACAGCAAAGAAGGAGGAGGAGGGCGCGTGGAGAGAAGCGACAGACAGGAGAGGGAGAAATGCTGGCGGGCGCCAACTAGTCAGGTCCCCAGCCCAGCGCTTATGAGTCGTGGATTCAAGTTAGTAGGTACTTACTAGACACTACCTACAGCTACCAACTACGACGACTTGCGAACGTTGCAAGGGTCTGCGACAAGAGAAGGTGTGTGTGGCTTAGACATGAGTGCAATCAGACTGATCCGAGAGGGGGGACAACGGTGTGAGCGGACAGGTAGCGACGTGATGAGTGGATGTTAGTGGAAAGTTGTGGACCGTAATTGCAGATCGTGATCAAGGTCTTCGACAGTGGCATACAGATGCAAACGTGACTGGAAATAATATGTGCAGAAGAGGCGGAGGGGCATAGAGACATGTGTAGGGCCATAAGTATGCACGTGAGACAAAACTGATCGTCTAATGTACCAACATAACACAAGATGGGGCGACGAGCCTGAGATGCCGACGGGGCAACCGCTGCAGCCACGAAAGGCTGACCGTCGCCACAAACGCGCCAACTGACACGAACGACGGTGCGGGTGAGGCGGTGAGCGCGAACCAGATGGAGCGGTACAGCAGCCCGTGCGGAATTGCATAGTGCTCCTGCTTCGGCTTGGCCTTCCCATTGTTCGCGCCGTCGTCGTCGGCCTGTTTGGCGTTGCGGCGGAGGTTGAAGAGGGTCTCATGAATTTAATGTTGCCTGCGAAGCCCAACGCCCAGAGGGCGAGCCCGAACCAGAACGTCGGGCGCGCGTAGGCGTCGGCCAGGAAGGGCTGCACTGGCGGCAAGGAGAGATACGTGTCCATGAGCAAGCTGTTGACCGTCTTGAATGTGTTGAAGAAGACGGCGGAGATGGCGACCATGAGTTACGAGAGCGAGGGCGTGCGGAGGGGCGAGATGAGCGCATGGTTGAGGTAGTGCGTCACGAAGGGGAGCGTGATTAATGTTGGACGGTGCGTGGACGAGCCTGAGAGTGGTGGTGCGTTGGGGGACAGACATGTGGAGAGATAAGGGCGAGGGTAGATGTGGGAGAGAGAGGGGAGCGGAGGTAGGAGTTGGAAAAAGCGACGAGGGCAACAAGTCCATGGCTATTCAGGAGCGGATGCCTCAGACGTAATGCGTTCAAATGAAGATTTGGCTTGGATTTCGAATATAGTAGGTGCGAGTTCGATTTTTACTCACCATCGACCATGAATATACTCTTCGTTGGTGGGCTAAAACATTCAAATGGCGCATCGTAGAAGAACGTCGGGGAATGAAGAAGGGCGAAACTGTGGCAAACCACTTTCGTGCACCTATACAAAGGGTACCATGTCAGCTGAAGTTTGTGCTGTCCTGTTTCCAGCTTACAGCCTCGATGCTACTACTGCTTGCAACCAACTCCAGCTCAGTCACGATGCACCGTATACCCAACCCTTACCAGCAAGAGTAGTCAAATAATACACTCACCTTCGTGAGATGTTCGCACTGTTTGCAAGTTCAGATATGCCATCGCTCTCGAGTTCGAGGCGAGATACTTAGGACGATAGCGATGACAGTCGCAACTTCTCCGCAAACACGACGTAAGTGGCGCTATTTGTACTTGTGAGGATCTAAAGCCTCCGCCTTTCGTTTTCGGACACGGATTGTACAGATGTCAGGTGGCAGGTAGCCATAAATCGAGTTTCCAACTGCGGGAACTCGCGACACGGACTTCCCCGACATCCGCTTCAAATCCGTCGTGCACTCTGACGACAACTCGTGCATGGTCATCCCGCGCGAGGGTGACCTCGTCCGGCTCTACATCCAGCTCGCGGACCGCGACCTTGTCACCGGCCGTGTGGACAAGAGCCGGTGCTCCCCCAGCGGCTGATCGAGGTCGCAAAGACGTTGTTCACGCCGTACAGGATCAACGATGTCGCGGCGACTAGGCGCGTAGACTCGGGTCGACGTTCGGCGACGACCCCGTAGGCGAGCGGCAAGGAGCCGGAAGGGGAAGGAGAGAGGGAGAGGGATAAACGTGACAGAAAACTCGACGAGGGCAGAGCGGAGGTCGGCACGAAGGCACGAGACCTACGAAAGCTAGTCTTCACGCAGGCAGCGACAGACTAGTCCCAATGACCAAGTTATACATTAGCAATCGGAGGGAGATACAACGCTATGGTCACTCACCTAGTCCCAATGACCAAGAGGTCGAGATGGGGACTAGGGAGTGCCTAAGGGGTCCTTATATACTAGAAGGGCTGCTTAGCAACCAAAGACAAGGCGCGAGAGCGAGGCAGTGAAGATGACAAAGGGAGAACAAAGGGCAGGAAGGAAAAGGCAAAGGCATGGTGATCACGGGAACGTAGCATGCGGGTGTGGGAACATATCTGCAGTGTCCAAACTGGGATGGTCTAAGAAAGGAAATG
>NW_006766936.1:214542-226052 GCF_000275845.1 Dichomitus squalens LYAD-421 SS1 | reverse complement strand
GCGAGTAAGTGGAGACGAGCGAGGCAGGCAGGAGCGCCGACGAGCTCTGATCGCAGTGAGACTGGAGCGGAGCTCAACAGGCAGGACTGGAGACAAGTTGTGTATTGAGCGAGGTATCTACAGAGCGAAATACACGATGGCTTACCTGGAGACAAGAGGTCAAAACTAGAGTCTCCAGGTAGCAAGGGATCCAGCTATATACAGGGAACGAACAATGGGCGCTAGAGAACAATAGCGTCGCCATGGGTACGGAGTACAAGGGGTGTAGGACAATAGCGGACGTGGGAACAAAGGGAGCTATTGTCCGTGTGTGGACAAAGGGAAACCGTAGCGAGTAGTGAACAATAAGGAAACGTACGAGGCAGTGGTCCGAATCGAAAAGGAAACATAGCGCCGTGAGGGCGGTTCGTGACAGAACGGAACTATGAGATCTACGACAAGGAGATGCTCGCAATCATTCGTGCCTTGCAGGCATGGCGTCACTACCTCGAAGGTCTCCCCTCCCAGTTTGAGATTGAGTTGGACCACAAGAACCTCGAGTACTGAAGGACGGCACAGAACCTCACTCACAGACAAGCTCGATGGGCTTTGTACCTATCCCGGTTTGACTTTGTCATCACCCACAAGCCTGATATCTCTAACGGACATGCAGACGCAATGTCGAGGCGACCAGACTATTAGCACGGTGATGGTGAAGACAACCTGGCTTGAACAGTACTCCGCCCTGAATAGTTCCATATCCTGATGAGTCGATGAGGACACCTTGCGGTTGTACCGGACAAGACCCTCCTGAAGTGCATCAGGGAGTGTCAGAACTTTGAACCTGCAGTTGTAGAAGCCCTGAAGCATGTGAAGAAGCTCAGACCTGCAGCACTGCGAAATGACCTGGTCGATTGGAACATCGAACAGGATCTCCTCTAGTATTAGGGCAAGATCTACATTCCGAACGGTCAGAAGTTGCGGACTGAGCTGGTACGGCTTCACCATGACTCTCCTCTGGCAGGACACTCTGGAGTTTGGAAGACAGTTGAGCTGCTGTCGCACAACTATTACTGGTACGGCATGGCTCAATTCGTGAAGGACTACGTACGGACTTGCTACACTTGCCATCGAGGGAAGACATTGCGCACGAAACCATATGGACTGCTGCAGCCAAATGAGATCCTGGATGGCCCAATGCGTGTCATGACTATGGACTTCATTGTCGGGCTTCCCAAGGTCACGATGGCTGGAGTCGAGTACAATGCCATTCAGATCATGGCAGACCGGCACAGCAAGATGGTGCACTTCGCTGCAATAGATGAGGAGGTCGACGCTGAAGGAGCTGCATGGAACCTCATCAGCGATCATGTTCGACTGCGTAGAGTCCCACAGAAGATCATCTCAGACCGAGGACCGCAGTTTTCAAGCAAGTTGTTCTGCGCAGTCCTTAAGGGCCTCAGCATCGAGAGTGCACTATCTACAGCATACCACCCTCAGACCGATGGACAGTCCGAACACTGGAACCAGGAGCTGGAAGCATACCTCCGCATGTTCTGTTCTCTGCAATGAGACGATTGGGTCCACTGGCTGCCAATCGCGGAGTTTGCCTTCAACTCATGGGTTCACTCGGCCACTGGCTACTCACCCTTCTTCCTGATGTACGGATACAACCCGGAGTTTCACATTCTGGTTCTCGACACGGAAGTACCAGCAGCTGACGAATGGCGAGAAGAACTACAGAAGGCACAAGAGGACGCGAACGCGGCACTGGATTTGGCAGCCGAGTGCATGAAGGAGCACTTCGACAAACACGTTCAAGAACTACCAACCATTGGAGCTGGACAGAAGGTCTGGCTCGACACCCGCAATCTGCGTATCACGGGGATGCCGCGAAAACTCGTAGATTGGCCGGCTGGACCGTATGTGGTCAAGAAACAGGTCGCACCACTGGCCTACGAGCTGGTACTCCCCAAGGACATGCAAATCCACCCTGTCTTCCATGTCTCACTCCTCACACCCCACCAGCACAGTGATCTCCCAGGCCGTCATCCACCCGAGCCAGCCCCTCTCGAAGTGGAGGGGGAGGAAGAATACAAGGTTGACGAAGTCGTTGACTCAAGACGCTTCGGCCGATGGAAGAAACTCCAGTACCTCATTCACTGGAAAGGCTGGGGTAACGAGCACAACAGCTGGGAACCGGCGGAAAACCTGGTGCGCGCCCCTCAGCTGGTCAAGAAATTCTACGCCAAGTTTCCTTCAAAGCCTCGATCGTGAGGACACGATCCTTTGGAGGGGGGTACTGTCACGAACCGCCCTCACGGCACTACGTTTCCTTTTCGATTCAGACCATTGCCTCATACGTTTCCTTATTGTTCACTACTCGCTACGGTTTCCCTTTGTCCACACACGGACAACAGCTCCCTTTGTCCCTATGACCGCTATTGTCCTACATCCCTTGTACTCCGTACCCATGGCGACGCTATTGTTCTCTAGCGCCCATTGTTCGTTCCTCATATATAGTCGGATCTCTTGCTACCTGGAGACTTTAGTTTCGACCTCTTGTCTCCAGGTAAGCCATCGTGTATTTCGCTCTATAGATACTTCGCTCAATACACAACTTGTCTCCAGTCCTGCCTGTTGAGCTCCGCTCCAGTCTCACTGTGATCAGAGCTCGTCGGCGCTCCTGCCTGCCTCACTCGTCTCCACTTACTCGCTCGACAGTCAGTCGTAACAAGTACGCCCTGGACATCCTCGAGCGGTATGGGTTTGCAAACTGCGACCCTGTGGGCACTCTCATGGATCCTGGCCTTCGCCTCAACACAGATATGGCCCCATCTTCACCCTCTGACATTCGTGAGATGCAAAGCATTCCCTACCATCAAGCGGTGGATTCCCTCTTCTATCTCGCTGTGGCAACTCGCCCAGACATAGCTCGCACTGTGGGCAGGCTCGCATGCTTTTCACAGAACCCTGGCATCACCCACTGGAAAGCAGTCAAGCACCTGTTTCGCTACATCAAGGGCACCCTTGACTACAAGCTCACCTACTCCCCTTTGTCGGACTCAGAGCTCTTCACCTCCTACACGGATGCAGACCATGCAGGCTGCCCAGACACCGGTCGCTCTACCTCTGGCTACTTGATCAAGATGAGCACTAGAGTGATTCCCTGGTCGAGTCGCCTTCAGTCTCTGGTCGCTCTCTCCACTACAGAGGTAGAGTTTGTTGCAGCGGTGTCAGCTGGCCAAGAGGTGCTCTGGTTGCAAAACCTGCTCTCTGAATTTGGCTATGACATCTCCTCTGCCTCCAGGCTTCGCATCAACAATCTCTCTGCTCTCTCTGTGGCGAAGAACTCAGAGCATCATGGGTGGATGAAGCATCTGGATCTGCGCTTCTACTGGCTCAGAGACGAGGTGGCCAAGGGTCGGCTTGAGATTGTGCATCTGCGTACATCTGACATGCCAGCAGACATCCTGACCAAGTCGCTGCCCAAGCCCAAGGTGCTTGAGATGGTGAAGATGCTTAGATTGAGGACTTTATAGATTAGGGGAGAGTGTTGGAGTCGGTGCTGTAGCGCCATCGAATTTAATACCACCAAGTCCTGCTTTGTGCCATACATGGTTTGCGCTGTCCGCTACCTACAGTAATTTTCGTATAGTCACAACTCCCAGTTCAATGGACATATCACATTTCCTTCACTAGTAGTTTCCATTACTGTAGATCTGACTGCACTCTAGACTAGTGTCTACCTTACACATTTCTGGTCTGTTTGGTGCCATTCCAGCGCCACTTAGTGTATGGTCGTGTTAGCTAGTTCCCACGTGCTCTGTGCACCATCATCTGCGCCTGAGTCGACTCTGCAGTCCTTAAGACTTACAGAGCTCGACCTAGGCCATTGTGACCCCTCTGAGGCCCACTGCAGCCAACACACCCAGCAAGCAAGTTGAGCTTGACAAGTTTCTTCAGGAGAATCTGGCCAAAGGTTGCATTCGTGAGTCGAAGTCTCCGATGTCCTCACCCTTCTTTGTCAAAAAGATGGATGGCAGTCTGCAACCGGCCCAAGACTACTGACGACTGAATGCCATCACAGTGAAGAATCAGTACCTGCTCCCGCTCATTGCGGAACTCATGGACCGACTCAAGAACACCAAGATCTACACTGCACTGGACGTCTGCCAGAGCTACAACAGCATCCAGATTAAGACAGGCGACAAATAGAAGGCTACGTTCACTACCAACCAAGGGCTTTTCGAGCCTATGGTCATGTTCTTCGGACTCACCGGCTCCCCAAGCACATTCTCTGTGTTCATGAACGACATCTTCAAGGAACTCATTGTCGAAGGAAAGATCATGGTGTATCTAGATGATATCCTCATCTTTGGTAGCGACCTGTTAGGACTGTGCCGCCGGAGCTCCGGAGTTCTGGAGATCAGAGTCGGAACCGGGCAGACACGGGGGGAGGACTTTGGCGAAGCTATTGGCAATGCCCTGAGGATCCTGAGGATGCCCTTGATTTTGGAGCCGGAGATCAGACGGAGAGCAAACGGAGAGCGGATGGAGAACGGACGGAGACAGAGAGAATAGATTGTCATAAGATAACAGGTAGCGTAACAGACAGGGAGTTGGGTAACGAGATATCTGAACTAAGGAATACTGTACTAAGTCCGGAGGTCTATATACTACGAAGCCGGTGTTCCTTAAGTCCAAATCGGAGATATCGGGGGAGGAGGTCCGACCGGAGTTGGCGGAACACCGACGCTAAGTGGAGCTGTGATGTAAGCGGCGTTAGGTACTGATATAGAAAAATGGACATTCCAGCAGAGACAGGGCAGACACTTGGAAATTCACATAGCCCCTATTGGAGACTGGGAAGGAGACGGAAACCAGTACATAAGTAACTATTCATAAGCAAGTCCGGAGGTCCGACGGAGTTAGTGCGGTGTCCAACGGAGATCCAGAGGGACTTAGGCACGGGGCGTAACAGTATCCCCCCCTTAGAGCCAAGCCCTCGAGGCCTATAGTATCGTGGAGGCCAGAGTCCGGAGTCCGGAACAGATCACGTGCGGAGTTTGGAGAAGTTGAAACGGAGGATGTGGGAAAGGAAATGGAAAAAGAAGCAAGTTTGATCGGCGATGTTTAGGGCAAGCAGAGTCGGGGAGCGGAGGATCTATAAAGGTCGGGGTGCTGCTGGTCTGGTGCTGTAGGCGTCACCTAACCCCACCATACCCGTTACCCCCACATTTTTTCTAACTCGTACACCATGCCCAGAACTCCGCCCATCGAAAAGCAACAACAGCTGCTCGCCCAGCTCACGGCGGTGCTGTTACCGTTGGTACGCCCCACCCCCCATCTTTTTTGTTATTGGACTACTACTCCCCGTCGCCTTCGTGTACGCTCAACCCCCTTCCTCTCCTCAGTGACCTATGCTTACCCTCCCATCTTCCATTGTCCGCCTGTACACTATCATTTCCCATTCCGCCCCCTGACAACTACATTCCCAGACTCAGCTCTCTCCCCTAATCATTTCCCTTTCGTCTACATGACCGGACCCTGAGCCTGAGCCTTTCCCTTTTCGGCTATATTACTTCACCCTGACCCAGACCCCGACCCTGGCCCTGACCCTTTCCCATTTTCGGTTACATGTCCCGACTCTGGCCCAGACTTAGGACTCTACCCTGCCTCTATCCCCTTTCGGTTATATTGCAGGACTCTGACCTAGGCCGTGTGCTATACTGGGCCCAGCCTTGACCAGACGTGTTCCTTTACAGTCTCCTCATACCTCCCCACTTTGGTCGGTTCCCTTCGCCTTCCTAATACAGTCAGTACCCCATAGTATATAAGGAGGCCTGTAGTCGGTAGAGGTCCCCCACTTCTGTTCTCCTCTTTATTACCTCCTATATCCCTATATCACTCAATCTAGGGACTTGTGTGATACTCTCTTCCCCGTGTGCTACACCGTGTACTTGGATAAGTCTGCGTGATAAGTCTGGACAGACTTGTGTTAGTACTTGAGCATAACATTAGAACAGAAGTTCTTCTACCACACCCTAGATAGGACTCATTGTGGCGCGCTTTGTTCGTCAACTTGCAGACCGACTCCGACGAACGCACAACCGTGATGACACTACGGTCGAATACTCAGACGATGAGATAATCGTCTATAACCACAACCGCACCCCCGAGAAACATCGAGTGTTCAACCTAATACGGTGCCAGGCCCGACCAGAGGATGCCGAACATTTGATATGGCAGCTACAGGACACATACAGATGTGCAACCTACCAGAAAGGATTACTCCTCAATCGACCGGTAGCACCAACGCCTCAGAAACAGGCCGCTATCGAACTCATCCGTCAACGGATGCTTGACCGAATTGGAAGGACTCACGCACGAGCCGTCCTTCACAGTCCAGTTTGGAACAAATATCGCCAAACTATCAACTCTTGGGCATCAACACAGGCAAGCCTTGAATTCACTATCCTTGACAAACTCGAGCATTGGGTACTCCGTGACGACGGGTACAATGCGGACGACAAACTACCATCGCTTGTCAACACCAAACAAGAATCGTCGGTAGGCAACCCCCCGAGCCCTGAACCACTAGACATCCTCTCCCTCCTGACGAGAATTTGGGACAACGCCAGCGCGTTGTATGATATCACCAACCACCACCTGCACCTCGCTCCGATCTCTGAGCAAGCACACATCCAGGTTCTTATTGAACAAGATTAGTCGGTCTTCAACATCCTTCACAACCTCCAACGACTCGTCAGCCCGCCCTTTCCTCCCATACCCATCAGCCACGACCTAGAAGGATGCCACAGATCCAGCTACTTTGCTGCTCAAATTCGCGAACAGGCCGAGAATCTTCATAACATACAGAGTCTTTTGGATCCAGACTTCGCTGAACACTGCCAACGCCTACATCTACTCGTGGGGGCCAGGGAACTTTACGAGTCTCACTGTCACATCGTTCAAAACGAATACAAATCTCCTAGCGACGATTCTGAGAATTCAGAGACTCTACGCAACTTTCACCTAGACTAGGTACCCCTCCGCATGAATATCCAGCGGACCGATTGCGCCCAACACATTCACCGGTACGACCTAGACAGTTGACGTGACATCAGCTTCAATAGAGAAGGATAGAACAAGCACAATTGCACCAATCACCTGTGCCCCAACCAATACAACAGACAGAGCAGCCCCAACGTCACAACCAGAAACGCGCCTCGGAAGAGGCAGGAAGCCTACATCTGAACAACTTGGGCCCTCAGTCGAACAGCAGCCCCCTCCCCTCCCCATAGCCCTGCTACCCATCGAACCAGTTCTCTACCGGACGTAGTGAACGAGCCCACTGAGGCTACACCCCTGTTGTAAGACAACCCCACTCCTCGAGACAATGAAGCAACTGTCACCCCCCTCCACGACTTCCTCTACATTCAGGAACATCCGGAAGAACTAGACAATGACACGGACTCAGCATCAGAACATGTAGACACTACGATGTCTGCAACGCAGCAAGAACAAGCTCAAACTTAGGCCACCCCATTCCGATTGGCAAATAAGCTGAATGTACCAGACATACTATCTTGCTATAGCCTTCCCAGCTTCCAGCCAGGGAACACGTTCACCCCTCAAGACAGCATCCCCTCCTTACGCCAGGCAACGGCAGCCCAACCTAGTCAAACCATTGGCTACACAGGCAGCAGAGCCCCAACGGGAACAGCACAACCCGTGATATCACCTACTCGCCCACCTTCGCCCACCGGTTCACCTCAGGGTGGCCGACCTCCGCAAGGCAGTGGACCCCCTCAAGCTGGCGGACCCCCGCAAGGCAGTGGACCTCTGCACGGTGGTGGACCTCTTCTGGGAGGTGGACCCCCCTCAAGGACCTGGCGGACCACCACCTGTCGCACCCCTCAGTGCACCAGGCACTGCCACTGGATAAACTAAGGTCCACGCGCCCAATATTTTTGACGGATATCATGACAACTTGTGCACTTTCCTCAACAAACTCTTCCTATTCTTTGAAGCACGATCAGTCAACTATGCCACTGACCAGAGCTGCATTGTCACTGCCCTAATGTTCATGGACGGACCGAAGGTGACCGCCTGGAAGGATGGTTACATTGCTCAAGCACGACGGACCAGTTGGAACACCTGGGCAGCATTCAAAGCCATCCTACAAGGGACCTTCCAACCCATTGAAGAAGCTGTGATGGCCGCATCCAAGCTGTACCATCTTGAATACCGACCTACTGCGCCGGACAACTTCAATGCGGAATTCTTCTGCCTCTGCCCCCTAGTCGGTATACTCGAAGACAGTGCCCAGCTGTCCTTCTGCAAGGAGCGTCTCCCAGAAAGCATGCGACAACGTGTTCGCCTCACCTACCTCGTCCCCACCACCATTAACAAGTGGGCAGCACGGGTGCTGGAGATTGAACACTCCAACTACAAAGAACGGCACCTGCGCCAACTCGAGGGACACTCTTGCAACGACCAACAGGGTCAAGGCTCAAAGGGACAGTCTACCCGTACCAACTCCATACAACGGGTCGACGCTCCAGCTATGAAGGAAGACAGGGAGAAGAAGCAATGCTTCTACTGCCATAATACTGGTCATATTGCACACGACTGCCTGAAAAAGCAGGCGGACAACCGTGCCAAGGGATGACAGCCTGAGCAGAAGAAACGGAAGGTGTGCAAGTTTGATGAACTAGAGAACGGCGATGTCGCAGACGACAAAGACAATGGCGAGGACACACCTGACAAAATGATCAGTCAGGTCGACGTAGACGATTTAGATGAGGGTTTTTGAACGGGCAGTCTTCGCCGACAGAAGAGCTGCCCTCTGACTATATTAGTATCTTGTTTGTTGCTACTACAGAACGATGTCGTCAATCTATTCTTATCCCCAGCAACATTGAGTACAATTCCACAAGTGTCGGAGCTCACACGTTCATTGATTGCGGAGCAAGTGCTTCTCTCCTTAACTGGAATTTCGCCAAGAAGCACAAGCTCCCCCTTATCACCCTACCCTCTCCCCTTCATTTCACCAATGTCGATGGCACCGCCAACACGGCTGGACCAGTCACCCACAAATTCGTAGGCCACTTCTGAATCAACAACCACGAGTTTCCTATGGAACTCTACATCGCAGACTGTGGCCGGGCAACATCATCCTTGGCATGCCAGGGTTAGTCCAGTACAATCCTCACATCGACTGGGTACAAGGCAAGGTCTGTTTTGACACCAAGTATCTACAAGCGGAACGACAACTTTGAGAATACCACCAACATTCCTCAGGGAATCCCCGTCGACACCTTACCACTTTCCTTCATGGAGACATCCATCTTGAATGGAACCCATCTGCCACCATCCGATGGATCTGTTGGAACGCGTACGGCGAGGCAAGCGTGGTGCGAGAGCCCCGGCCGTGTCTCAGGCGAACAGTCTTGTCGCGCCGGTGATGCGCCTTGTCGCGGCTTGTCGCGCCTAGGCGGATTCATCCCACTTTGTTCTCGAATGCTACGTCTCATTTGTCTTGTAGCGTACATGTCTTGTTCTAGTATGGTATTAAGTGCCCCTGATTTCAGTCGGCTCACCTCAGTCCCGCGTACACGCGTACTGAGGTGAGTATACGATTATTACTTACTTCGATTGCTTATGCTTACTATCACTCTATAGTGCTTTACTACAGGTATTATAAATATATATTAGTCCCGCGTACACGCGTACTGAGTGCTTTACTACAGGCTCATCATTGGCGACACCACTATCGCTCGTACCACTGTTTTGACCCAATTTGCTGTCAAAGCAGGATTGAAGTTGGCCGACGCCAAACCTACGGTAGTCATCCTGGACTATCTCATACCCTATCAGACAGTGTTTGAGAAGAAGGCGGCTAAACGAATGCCCAAGTCCTGGGCCTGGGACCATCCCATTGACCTGCAACCTGACTTCAAACCCCGGAACTGCAAGCTGTATCCTCTGTCCCTGCTCAAGATGCAGAAACTTCGAAAGTTCATTGATGAGAACCTGGGCAAGGGATATATCCACTCATCCACTTCACCGATAGTGTCCCTATTCTTCTTCACAGATAAGAAGGACGGCTCTATGTGACCTGTACAGGACTACCGCTACCTCAATTCTAGAATAGTGAAGAACGTCTACTCCCTCTTCCTAATCAACAACCTCATCGACAAGTTGCAAGGTGCCAAATCCTCCACAAAGCTGGACATTCGCACCAGCTACAACAATGTTCGCATCAAAGATGGCGACCAGTGGAAAGCCGCCTTCAAAACTCCTCCCGACCTCTATGAGCCGACCGTTATGTTCTTTGGATTATGCAACACACCTGCAACCTTCCAGGTTATGATAAATGATATCTTCAAAGATATGATCGCTGAAGGATAGATCGTCATCTACATGGACGACATTCTGATCTTTGCCAAGATGAAGGAAACTCTCCAGCAGTGGATACAATGAGTTGTCCAACGACTGGTCAAACATGATCTGTTTCTCAAATCAGAAAAGTGCGTGTTCGACATCACCGAGGTCGAATTCCTTGGCACCATCATCCGCGAAGGATCGCTAGGCATGGACCTGGTCAAACTCGATGGCATCTGCAGCTGGCCCGTACCTACCACCATCAAACAGGTCCAGAGCTTCCTCGGCTTCTAAAATTTCTACTGACACTTCATCCGGGACTATAGCAAGATCGCTAGACCTCTGATGCAACTCGCTCAGAAGAACCTACCCTTTCAATGGACACCCGAATGTCAGGTGACCTTTGACACCCTTCGTAACTTGTTCCAGCAGAAGCTCATACTCTGCATGGCTGATCCATCTGCCCCCTTCCAAATCGAATGTGACACCTCTATGTTTGCCACAGGGGCGATCCTCCATTAGCAGAACATCAACAAAGACTGGATGCCAGTCGCATACCTATCTCATGCCCTCTCCCCTGCAGAACGCAACTATCAGATCTTGTCACAGTTTTCCCGTGCCACGTGACCTGAGGGTCATGTGTACCAGGACAGGCGCTGGCCTTGATCACGGACAACTCGTATCGGAAAGTGGAGGGGCCAGGATCGAACCCCAGACCTCATGACGCCTGGGAGCGCCCATCCTCACTCACTGGCAGGTGACTGATGTGACAGCAGGAGCGCTTACTCATTGGAAGGGGTCCGTGTTACGACTGACTGTCGAGCGAGTAAGTGGAGATGAGCAAGGCAGGCAGGAGCGCAGACGAGCTCTGATCGCAGTGAGACTGGAGCGGAGCTCAACAGGCAGGACTGGAGACAAGTTGTGTATTGAGCGAAGTATCTACAGAGCGAAATACACGATGGCTTACCTGGAGACAAGAGGTTGAAACTAGAGTCTCCAGGTAGCAAGGGATCCAGCTATATACAGGGAACGAACAATGGGCGCTAGAGAACAATAGCGTCGCCATGGGTACAAAGTACAAGGGGTGTAGGACAATAGCGGACGTGGGGACAAAGGGAGCTATTGTCCGTGTGCGGACA
>NW_006766936.1:171923-214174 GCF_000275845.1 Dichomitus squalens LYAD-421 SS1 | reverse complement strand
TGGGAGCGCCCATCCTCACTCACTGGCAGGTGACTGATGTGACAGCAGGAGCGCTTACTCATTGGAAGGGGTCCGTGTTACGACTGACTGTCGAGCGAGTAAGTGGAGATGAGCAAGGCAGGCAGGAGCGCAGACGAGCTCTGATCGCAGTGAGACTGGAGCGGAGCTCAACAGGCAGGACTGGAGACAAGTTGTGTATTGAGCGAAGTATCTACAGAGCGAAATACACGATGGCTTACCTGGAGACAAGAGGTTGAAACTAGAGTCTCCAGGTAGCAAGGGATCCAGCTATATACAGGGAACGAACAATGGGCGCTAGAGAACAATAGCGTCGCCATGGGTACAAAGTACAAGGGGTGTAGGACAATAGCGGACGTGGGGACAAAGGGAGCTATTGTCCGTGTGCGGACAAAGGGAAACCATAGCGAGTAGTGAACAATAGGGGAGCGAACGAGGCAATGGTCCGAATCGAAAAGGAAACGTAGCGCCGTGAGGGCGGTTCGTGACAGTCCGGACTCGGCACAACTCAGGTATTAGTCGTAAGGTCACCATGAGGCAGGTCAGGGGGTAGGACATGAGGCAGAGAATTCTGACCAAACAATGGTCAATAGGTACCTGGTCTGTGCACCGTTGTATCAGTATATATAGTAGGGGGTCTGATGCAGGGAACCTCAGACTTGATCTTCTCGTTGATCCCCCATCTCCTCTGTAGGTAGCTAGCAGCCCTACCTTCTACTACCCCTTCTAGTCTAGGGAATTCACATCTTTGCATCATCTCTTGCTGTGTCACCTGTGGTTGCTTCGCTCTCAGCACCAACCCCTTCACCAGTAAGCTTTGTCTTTGTTTATCTGGTGGCACAGCTCGTTGGCTGTGACATTAGATCAAGTCTCTTGACCATCCCCTCCGTGGAGTGTCTCAACCACTTGCGGACCAGATCTCTCTCCCCAGGAGTTTTTTAAAACATTTATCATCCCCCCCCCACTATCCTTCCATCCGACTCGGACCTACCGGAGTTTACCCGTCGTCACTTCAAGAGACACGGTCACCTCGACGTCCAGTCCCAAATTGACTGCGCCCTTGCGGACGACACATCAGATCGACTTCATCATCACCGTCAATGTCGGCATACCCCCATCGTCCCTCGATGCAAGGCTCTCCCCCCATCTGTACCCTCTTCCCAGCTACTCGATAGACCGCTTGCTGCATGTCTCACCACACCACCACCAGTCTTTGCCCCAACCACCCCTACGGTCCCTCTCTAGTACCGTATCTCTGCACCACCTATCCCCTCCTTCACACGTCGCGATCCCATTGATCTCTTTGCCATTGTAGGCTCCAAGGTCAGTGCCGTCATCAAAAGACTGCAGGCCATCTTCGATCGCAAGGACCAGCTGCTCGACATCCCCCACGACCATCAGCTCACCCTTCAGCGCATCGGCGACAGGCTCGAGTGAATACTCCACAAGATTGAGAATGGCTCTTCGTGGACTCGCAGTCAACAACAAAACATCAACTGGTGTTGCAAGGAGTTTGGAAAGGTCAAGTTTAGTGGACTTGGGCAGAACTTCAAGTGTATTGTCAAAGCTCTAGTAGAGTTAGAACATTTTGGGTATTTGGATTGGATTGTTGTTTAGTCTTGTATCAGGCATAGTTTTCTACCAATGGCTTCAGGCTTGCGTTACGCCCCTCATCTGTAAAAACCACCTTTGCGAATTACACCTATTCAGCACAAATTAGCTCTTAATAGACACAGTAGTTGAATAGTGAAAAATAGTGCAAAATCGAGAGGTCCCCAAAAATAATTGCACTATTTTGCACTATTAATGCAAATTCGTGCAAAGTAGCACTATAGTAGACGGAAATAGTGCTACAGTAGACGTTGATAGTAGTGGATAGAGTGGGTCTATGATTTCTGACTGGTGTAGAGATGCTTTCTATGACCTCAAAACCATCTATTTATAAGCCCCAGATGCATTTAAAGTGCTGGAAAAAATATATGAAAAAATATCCTCAGTCAGTCTTGAACCCTCAACCTCACCTTCATATAACACCTGTTTCAAAGTTGTGCTCTATGCCACTGCACCACCAGAGCTTATATGAACTCTCTTCACAAGTACTATATATATTCAATTCTGCTAGACTTGGACAAAGTGGTGACACCTCACCTTGAGATTCACCTGCTGAGGCTTGCATATGTGTAATGTCTGGGACTATGTATATAATATTGAGTGTGCTATAGTGTATGCTTTATGGTATGAATGCTGTGCTGGCAGCCTAATCCTATACATGATAACAAGTTCTGTGTTGAGTTGTGCCCTCAAATATAAGTCAGCTATCATGGTGATTTTGAAGCTATAGAGGTGTGTAATGCTTGAGTTGAGAACTATGAGCTATAAATAAAGGATTGTCATCTTATTTGAGTCTCCCCTAAATGAGTAGTGCTAAAATAGCGCAAAGTAGTACTACAGTAGTGCAAAATAGCGAAAATTAGAGGACCACAATTGCAGTAGTGCTATAATAGTATTATGTTGGCACTACATGATACTATAGAAAAAGTGATAGTGAAGAGTAGATATAACTAGTACCAAGTATACTAATTAGTGCTGAGTTGCACTACTGAAGAAGTGCGTCTGAATAGTAGCTCTAATGTAGATGTCATCTCTGCTAACACTTGCTAATATAGATGGGATTATCTGAATAGTAATATTTAGTGTCAATTCGCAAAGGCTGTTTTTCCAGATGTAGCAGCCCTACCTCCTCACTGCCCCTTCTAGTCTAGGGAATACACTTCTTACATCATCTCTTGCTGTGTCACTTGTGGTTGCTTCGCTCCCAGCACCAACCCCTTTAACAGTAAGCTTTGTCTTTGTTTATCTGGTGGCGCAGCTCGTTGACTGTGACAATTACCGCTTGACTTGACTGATTGCGCCATAACTTGACTAAAAAAGGTTATGACCCAGTCTTATGACTAGATGTTTAGAGCCTAAATCAGATGTGAAAAAACCAGAACCATCCAGGCTCCTGAACTTCTGGTGGATCCACCCCCATGACTCCCTGCTCAGTGACCTACGTAACACATCAACACCCCATCAGGGCATGCCGAGAAAGCCAGAGGTGGCGGCAAGATGCTAGTATGCTTGTGCGACACTCTATAAGTACTGTTGAATAGGTGCTGCTTTACACAGCTTGCCTAATACAGCTGTCACAAGATATGTAATGGCACAGCCAGTTACTGCAATAGCCGATGTGGAACTACTTCTCTATGCAACTGTGCATTCTAGGAAGGTACTATATAGTACTACATAGCCACAGATGTACAGTAGTATATATAGGGGACTCCTGTACCCCCAATCTACAGTTCAGTTCACTCGAACATCTTCTCACATCGCTCTAACAAGCCTCTTACAACCAACAACCCTTCTAGGTGAGTTGCAGGCTATCCGCTGTCGTTTCCACCCGTGGGAGAGGCTTTTGCCCCTCGGATTCAACAAGTACTGACCATGGCCCCCTATTCTATTCTAACTGGCTAATGACATCTCCTACAAGGTTATTATATTGTCCCACTCTCTTATAAAGAAGACACCCTACAAGCTGCCCCAGAGGCCACCAAAGCCTTGTGGGGATACGACTTGGACAATCCACACCCTAGACGCTTGAAGAGATGTGTCCACATCATTGCCTCAGCTAAGAGAACTGAGAAAGATAGGAAGGTTCATATCTACTGACCCTGTAAATGCCAGAATGGACTGAAAAATGATAACATTGATGTGCATGTGGCTAATGGAGAACATGAGGCCTTCTTGCATGGCTTCAGTGCTGCAGAGGTAGATTGGCAGCAGAGGACTCTTGAGGGCAGCTTTGACCGAATCTTAGTCAGAGGTGTCATATAGCCGGTTGCTGTTGCATTCAGACGGAGTGTGGTCTTTATGTGCCTCATTGCAAAGAGCCCCCCTTTGGTTGTGCAGCTCTTCTGGCTTTGCGATGGTTTATAGGTGTGCAGGAGAAGGTAGCTCAGAGACGTCGGGAGGGCAGCAGGAAAGTCACACAAGCGGGGAGTCACCCACGGAGCCCGGATGGTTCCGGTTCTTTCACATCCGCTCCGAACGTCTGGTCACGAGACTAGTGGCAGTAATTTTCCACGAATTGGGCGTGAGGCATTAGACGCCTACGCGACGTCGCGATCCCGTGACGGTAAGGGGATTGAGTGAGCTCAGTTGCGTGGCTTGGGAGTTGGCACTAACCACGAAGGTCTGCGAGCACTGGCCACAGAGGCAGCGTCGTCGTCAACCCTCTCCCCTGCACCGTCGTCGTCAACCCTCTCCCCAGCACCGTCCATCGACGCCGCGGCATCCACCATCCACAGATGCCCCTTCCCGGAGGCACCGTTGAGGCGAGCAGAGCCCAGCGCATCGAGCGTCACCAAGCCCGCTACCGGGATCGAGGCGGGTGCGTTCTCCCTCTTGTCTTTGCGCTTCCCCTTCCTCAACCACTCCCCGAAGCATCTTCAAACCTGCAGAGCACAATCCTCTCCTTGACTTGCTTCTTGCGCGTGGCGTCAATGGCGAATCTCCTTCCCGCTCTGCCTCTCCTCGCCGATCACGAAGCCGCTCCACGTCGCCCATGCGCAAGCGTCCGAAGTCACAGGCGGGCGTATCACAACACCCTATGCTGATTGAAAAGAGCGACCTTGGCACAGCAGATGCGAAGAGGCGTAGATCGAAGGGTCCGAGCGTCGCTCGCCACGCGGAGGATTCTGAGAATGCCGATGGTCATTCGCCTATCCCAGGTACGTCATGCCTTATATGCGTTGGGATATACCTCACACGCCCGCCGGAAGGTCCCTCGAAGCCTTCCGCACCAGCTACGACGCGCAAACGCCGTGCAACCCTAGCGGGCAAGAAAGCCACTAGTCTGAAGCCAGGTACGTTGTCATCGACTCCGTGAACTACAACAACCCCATAGCCATTGTCGTCGCAGCAGATACAGAGCTACCACAACCCCTCGCAATTGATTCCTCCCGACCAGGTATGGCTCATGGTCGCTCCCGTATCCGATATGTTCATAATCTTCCTCAGCTCCCGCTAGAGCGAAGAAGGCGTCAACCAAAGGAAAGGCCAGCAAGGCAGCCCAACGTGCTGCTAAGGGTGCGCATATTCTTCGTGTGTATGCTATCCGACAACCGGATTGATCTCATAACAGATGACCCGCCTCAACCCACGCGATCTGCGAAGCGCAAGACTCCTATCGTTCGCCCTACGTCCCCGCATACGGCCGACGTCTCAAGCGACGACGAACCGCTCACCCTCCTGTCTGAGAAAGCCCGGAAAACGTCAGCCGGCACAAAGCTCTCTTCGCGTGGCGCTTCGACTAGCAAAGTCGTAGATGGGCTCGACTCCAGCGACGTGAAGACTACTGCAAGGCGGAACAAATCTTCTCAGGGTTCGTACACGTCAATTCTTTCCAACGTGCGTCACTAAGCGTTCCGGTACAGCGAATGCCAAGACGAAGGCGAAGGCGGCACCACCAGATGTCAAGTCAGAAGATCCACCTCTCTTCAAGAAACCTGCCAAGGGTAAGCGGAAAGCCGAGCCTGTGGATGAAGCCGAGGTTTCCGAAGGTGACTTGCTACTTTCACCTACTTCGATCGTCGCACTGACCTGCTTGTCCAGAACCATGTGAACGCGCGCATACTGACGGTGGAAGGGTGATCAAGCGGACGAAAAGGAACGGCAAGGTTACTAAGCCCTCCACGGACTCGATACCAGTCTCTGAGGACGAAATACAACCTCTGACGCATAATGAATCTGGACCACACAAACGCGGTTTTCAGCCGGAGCCAAACGAACCTGCTCATAGTCTGTCGCCAGAGCCTGCATTAGCAGATCGACCTGCCCGTAAACGTCTCAAAGCACAAAAAGCGGGCACAGGTCAGCAGAAGATCGCTCCCAACGATGAAACAAAAGGCCAGGACCACGATCGTCGCCCGTCCACTGTAGAAAATGTCAAAGCAACGCGCAAGGTCTCGCGTGTGAAAGCCCCGTGAGCCGCTTCTGTGCAATACAGCAATGTCCACTCATGCAAGGACTTCAGACCAGTTCCGGTGCCAAACGGGGTCAGACTCAAACCCAAGCCGCGCGTAAGTGGGCGTAATCTGGCATTGTATGTATGCATTCTGACCGGCTGTATGACACGTAGCCACGGTTGTCAATGTTCCAGCCGCCCCCAGACAACGACGAAGACAGCGACCGGGATCCGATAGACTTCCTGTCTTGACTGCTCCGACGTGTTGTTTTCGGGCCCCAGGAACATGCCACTTGCTAGCCATGAGGGAGGACATAGGCCGTGTAACATAGGGATTTTGTTCTGTAGTATACGCCGTTGCGGCGCTCACCTATCCACATAGTGCAGTCGAGCTATGCTGAAGCTAGAGCTCAAGATGTGCCATGGCAAAGCGAATGTCTGAGGCAGATCAACCAAGGCGACATCCATGCGCATTCTAGGCTTCGTATCATACAGTCTTGGGATTGAGGATGCCCGTAGCAGCAGGCAGTACAGCGTCCTCGTCCCTTCCTGCGTTACATTATGACGGTATGAGTCGATAGAGCGGGAGACGAGCAAGTATGCCGTGGACAGACGTACCTTCGTAGAACTTCTGGAGGAAGGTGCGTGGAGGCCGACTTCTAGGTTGGAGCAAGATGCCCATGATGTGGTCGAGCTGCTTCCAGCAGTTCATGGTCTCCTGAAATTCCTGCTGACCTTTCTGGACGAGGACGTTGATGACGCGGGTATCGGTGATATAGCGGTTCTGCTCAAAGTGTTGGCGGATGCAGTGCCGGACGTACGCGGGCGAGACATTGAGGGCATATAGCGTGACGATTTCGGGTGCCTAGAGCCGACGGAATGGATGAGATGAGGCACCGCTGAAAGCTCAGGGAAGGGCAAAACGCACACCGCGGTACCAGTCGCGGTAGAGCTTGAGAACGCGGCTGCGGGCCTCCTGGGGGCTCGAGGAGATGTGGGCGGCACGAGCAAGTCTGGATGGGATGGTGGTCATCCTCAGGGAAGCCGGGTGTGGATGAGAGCGAGTGGGAGAGGGAGAGGACGGCGCGAGTCGGGCGCGGACGTTGCACTCCGAGTCGCTGTGCACGTGACAGGGCTTCCTCTGCAGCAGCCTGGAAGAACAGCCTGCGTGCGTCTACCTCCCTACTTATCTCTTCCAATCACCGTCGACAAGAGCACCCAATTGCACACCAGACACACAATGGCTCGAGGAACATTCAAGCAGAGGCGTGGCGGAGGCAGGAGGTTCGTCGCCCTCGCTCCGATCTGCCCTCGATTTAACCGTCCTTCGTCTCCGATCTCATAGCTTCAGGTACGTGCGCTCGCTCCCAGGCAAGTCAACAAAACTGTTTCGCTCACCCTCTACCCTCTCACACAGCAAGAACCTCGTCTTGGACGAGAACGGGACCGCTGTATCCAAGGACAAATTGTTCGCCGTCCAGTCCTGCTAACTCCGTTGTCTCAATTGGCTCACGCGTTTCGCCTACCACCAATCGTGCTTCGCCATATCCTCTTCACCTGTAGGGCTGCTCGAGATCGCGATGAAGACGACGACGACGATGACGAAGAGGAGGAAGAGGAAGAATCCGAGGACGAGGACGAAGACGGCACCGCGCCCAATGCCTCTCAACCTGAGCTCACCCGTGCCGAGCGCCGCGAGCTGAAGAAGCAGAAGGCTCAAGCAGCGCAGGCCAAGAAGCAACCTAACGGTGATGCCGAGGACGAGGAAAAAGAGGGAAATGATCCCGTCCTCGTCAACCCGAACCGCTCTGCGGCCAAGCACAGGAACTTGTCAGATCTCAGCGCCCCGCGTGAGCTTTCGCGCAGGGAAAGGTCAGTCGCGCCCGTACCTCATACTTGCATGGCCTAGCTGATGTCCTCTTTGCGTCATCAGGGAGGAGAAGGAGAAGAAGGACGCCAAGGAGCGCTACTGGAAGGTACAGTTACCGTTCACCATCGAGTTCGAGTTCGCATAAATTGGATTTCGCATGCAGCTACATGCAGCAGGCAAGACAGACGAAGCCAAAGCCGACCTCGCTCGTCTCGCCAAGATCCGTGCCGAACGGGAGGCTGCTCAGGCCAAACGTAAGGCGGAAGCTGAAGGTGTGTTCTTCTCGTCTTCCGCAAGCGCAAACGATAGATGTTCATATACCCACAGCGAAAGCGGCTGAGATTCAACAGAAGCGGAAGGAGCAGATGGCAAAGAAGCGTGTTTGAAGCAGTCGTTGAGTGACTATGAGTTGTATCACCAATTTCATGTACGATTAGACTGCAACTGCGCATGTATCACTACCGTGTCTGTACCAGCGTGCTTGATATCGCATACCTCCGCGGGACGCTTCACAAGACGACTTTCATACTGCTGAGCTGGCTAGTGAGTTCCGTAGATTCTGGCAGTTAGATCTTCGCCAAACGTCGTTCGTGCCCTGAATAACATTTCCGTGACCACAACGAGAGCAACTACTGAAAAGATACGCTTCAGCTAAAGGTTGAACCTCTCCTTCGCAATGTCTGCCACCCGCTTTGCCCTGAATTGCCCTAACTCCCTGAACCATTTGACCCTCATCAACGCTTTCTGCGTATCGTTCCTTCCGGGCACGTTCTCCCGCCCTACCCACTTCGTAATCCACTTCAGCAGCTTGATATACTGGCTCTCTCCACCTCTCAACCTCTGGATCCACGGCCCCTCAAAAGTCACCTCCCCCCAGTGGACAAGTGCGGTCGCGAGTGTGTCCCGCGACGGGCGTACCTTGAGGTAACGCATCCAGGTGAGAATGAGCGGGATCTGCGCCGCGCCGTCCTCCTCTGCGAGGAGATCGAACCACGCGCGGAACATATCGTCCTCGGGCACGATACCGAAATACAGCCTCTGTTCCTCGTGATATAGATGTCCGTAGGCAGCCTCTACCGGAGCGTCGTCCCCAGGGTGCGAAGCGAAGCTGTGCAGGAGGTCGGACATGGGAGAAGTGGCCTGCTCCCCAGCGTTCCTCCGCACGGCCTGGAACGGCGCGGTGAACCCTCTGAGCTCTGGCCAGTTCGTCGTCAGCACCTCAGACGCGATCCGCAGCGCGACCGCCCCGGCCCTCTCGCCTCTCCAAAACGCAGTGCCGGTGCGCTTCTCGTCCGTTGCCAACAGCGCCTGCAGAGCGGCCTTGGCCTCGTCTTTCCCTAAATTCGTCCAGTCCTCGTGCGCCGCCTGAACCTTGCGCGGCAGCACGCGTCCGAGGCCAAAGTCCGCGATGGCGACTTGCAATGCGCCCTCGTTCTTGCGCGCGTACCGCGCCGCTTTGAGCACGATCGCAAGCGACACGGAGTCAGGCTCGACGCGGAAGAGGCGAGGCATAGTGTCCCAGATGAAGAAGACGGCGTCCAGACGGCCGATGCGGAGGAGGGAGACCATGAAGCTGTTCACGGCGTGGGTGTCAATGGTCTTTGCGGCTGGGGCGTACGTCCTCGGTAGGAGCACACCGTTGTCTCCTGGCCCGAGTCGACTCGTACCACTTGCTATGTCTCGTTCGGGCACAAGCGAAAGGAGAAGGCGGAATGCGGCATCTGGTCGGCCAGCCATGGTCAGAGCCTCGACGGCGACCGTCGTCTCAGGCGCACTAAACTTGTCCCTCTCCTCCCAAATCTCCTCAAGGAGCCCTGCGGCCTCGTCGTACTCGGCCCTCTTGAGTAGGCCCTTGATGACAACGGAGTAGCACCAGAGTCGCTTGGTACCACCACCAAGACTTTCCAGCCCTGAGCGCAGGATGCTGAGTAGATGACGCGATGGAATCCGGAGGTTGTTGGCCATGACACGGAGGGCTGCCATGAACACCTTCTTCGGAATCCCACTCGGGCCAGGGAGCATAGGCGTCTGGTCGCTTTGGCGTACAGTAGGGTCCGCGACCGCACGCGCTGTGGTCTCGAGCAGGTACTTGATGTATAAGCTCACTTGTTTGGGCTTCTTCGAAGCGCGCAATGTCCCTTCGAGCAGGAGAGCCTGGGATCGACTGTCATTAACGTACTCCGCCTTCCGACCATAGTACTCCCCATGACGGATCCGTCTCCAGAACCTCGCAGCAACCGTGCGCTTGCCCGCTAGGCCATATATGCGAACGAAAGCGTGCGAGTGGGAAAGGTTGGGCGAGTAACCTCGGGCTTCCATGTGCTGCTCAACCTTCTTGGCGATGTAGCCGGTGGTGGCAGGGTTCTCCAAGATGGCGCGATACGTCCTGACACCCAGGTCGAGATGCCTGCGCGTAGCAACGTCAAGGAGGAGGGCCATCATGGGTTGCAGTTCGTTTGCTGGCTTAACCTGGGCGAGAATGCGGAGCATGAGAGCCACGTGGAGGCTTTGTGGTTCATTCTTGGCATAGATGAGGCGGAGGACGACAGAATGAAGGGGGGCGTATAGAGCGAAATTGGCAAGCCAGTAGGCAGAGAGCAGGTGAACGAGGGGGAAAAGCTCGTGGGAGGCCTGAGGATGATTGAGTGCGAGGAGTGTAGCGGCAAACGCTTCGTAGGCGGTAGAGGGAGGTTTGGAGAGGACGGAGAAGATGACCGAGGTGGGCAGCACAGAAGCAGGGGAGGGGCTCTGAGATTGAGCAGCCTCGGTGGAGAGAATGTGATCGACATGGTCGAGAGCAGACGCGAGGTTGGGAGCTTGAACGATGTGGAGCCATTCGTTGTCCCCCTGAGAGTTGGCATCGTCAGAAGAGCCTTGTTCGAGTGGTGGAGTAAGCGCAGGAGCAATCAGCGCTAGGGAGGGATGAGGAGAGTGCTTGAGGAATATGTTGATGAGGCTACGAGGTTTGAGGAGATAGACCTCCTTCCGGGGAGGTCTGGGAGAAGAGGGACGTGGATTACGGGCATACTGGCGGTAGGAAAGCTTTGGAGCCTGTAGATGAGTGCGGAGTGCACTCCGCAACATACATCTGCACGGAACAGGATCAGCAGGTGAGAGAGGCGTCGAGAACAGACGAGGCGTACCAGGACGGCTGTGGCAGGGGGCAGGGGCCGACTGACGTGTCTCGGGGCGCGGGATTTGTCGCGCAGAGAGGCACGCGGTACCGACGCGTCTTCTGGTACTCAGAGTATTGTGAAGGCTGGCGACGACGGTGCCGACAGCTTCAAGGCTACTCGAGAGGTGCTTGAGACCGATGGGCGCAGCGAGCAGCGCGCGCCAAGCATGCGCCCAGGGCTCGGCCACCGGCCCGATTAGGGAATTGGGGCGGAGCACAGTCGGAGTGGAAAGCTGCGGTCGAGGTGCACCCACAAAGGGCGGGGAGCGGCCCCGGTGGTTCGTCCGCTTTCGCCACGTCCTCGCCGCTCTCCCTCGCATTCTACCCAGCTCCCAGCTCACCGTACACAAGCAGAACGACGGCGGTGCGCATTGAGAGTGACTGATTCGACAGCATGCCTCGCATCCTCTTCGTCAGTGGGTTCCACCCAACCACTCGCGCTCGGGACCTTGCCTATGAGTTTGAAAGGTGTGCATTGCCCGCCCTCTCCTTTGCCCCTCACGGTGAACCAACCTCCCCTCTCCCTTCTTTCGTTTGCAGGTATGGCCCTCTCGTTCGCTGCGACGTTCCTGCGCCCCGCAACCCCCACGCCAATTCCAACCCGTAAGTCTTCCTTTCTTCTCCGTCCAACCTCTTTCCGCAGTCGCGTCTATGTCGCGTCGGCCAAACCCCGCTCACCGCGCAACAAACCTCACGTCGTCGCTGCGAGTCGTCGTCGTCGTATCCGAGTCGTCGCAGTCGTCGTTGCCGAATCGTCGAGTTACGCCGGAGCCGCACCCCCTGTCGTCGCAACACCGTAGCCCTAGCACGGACCGCACGCGCTTCCCGATTCGCATTCGCATTCGCTTATCCCTCGTCGCACCGAACCATCCGAGCTCAACATGCCCCTCTTCTCGCAACGCAGTTACGCTTTCGTCGAGTTCCGCTCTCAGCGCGATGCCGAGGACGCCTACTACGACATGTGAGTTGCTGCTCCCCTCCGCCCATCGCTTCCCCCCACATCCTCCTCATCGCTGATCTTGTGACCGAACACAGGCACGGCCGTTACTTCGAGGGCTCCCGTCTGAGCATTCAGGTGAGTATGCGCGGCCTCTGTATCACCTAAAGCGCCCACAA
Source organism: Dichomitus squalens LYAD-421 SS1 (assembly GCF_000275845.1). Lineage (NCBI taxonomy): Eukaryota > Fungi > Basidiomycota > Agaricomycetes > Polyporales > Polyporaceae > Dichomitus > Dichomitus squalens. The sequence goes on along the minus strand of NW_006766936.1, from coordinate 201,991 downwards.
ACAATGCCTACCTTGTTATAGTGGGCTAAGAACCCGCCCTCTTCCGTTTGGCGCTTCGACCGCCGTTCCCCTCCTCCTCGTCGGGACCGCGAGCGTTCCCGTAGCCCTCGTCGCCGCGGTGGTGACAGGGAGAGGGACAGGGGCTACGACCGCGACCGTGAGAGGGATCGTGGCAGTGATCGCGACCGCGAGCGTGTTCCGGACGACCGGGACAAGGACCGGGATGACAGGCGGCGGAGGAGCCGCAGCCCTGACCGGAGGCGGAGCCCGAGCCCTGATAGGCGGGGCAAGGAAGATAGGGCTAGGACGCCTCCCCCGCCCGAGGAAGTCGACCGCAAGAAAGACATCAAGGATGATGAGCCGCGCGACAGGGCGCAGACTCCTCCTCGTGACTTCTGAAATATCACGGCTGTACTTGGCTGGAATTGCTGAGCTCCTTGCCCTTTGGATTCACTCGGTTTGGGCTCAGTGAGTTTCTGTCGGAGCCGCTTCTCTATTCGTTTTGTCTCTCGGTGAAGAAAATACACTCGTAATGAATGAAATTACTGTAGTGTCAGTATCGTCTCTGTGATGTAATACATGCAAACAACTATACAATCTTGTCGATTGGCGTACGTTCTCGTAGTTTGTGCGTCTTGGGTGCGTTTGATGCCGCGTGCAGAGAAGTGCTCAGCGCGCACACTGTCCAAACCTGCGCAAGAACTGTGAACTTGTCCTCATTCAGGATCCCTCTGCCACGACCGCTGCCAACGTATTCCCCTTCGCCAAGCTTGCGCTACCGTCGTTCGCCCTCTATCATCACACCTCCCTTCAATCTACACGATGACAGACCCGCAGTGGGTGCCGACCGTGCAGGACCTGCGAGTAAGTGTGTCCGTCAACAACCGCCTATGCTTTCTTGACCTTTCGTGTCCTTGACCTTGCTAGGTGAAGCTATGTTACATTTGCCGAGAGGAGGAACGATATGACAGTGCGTCGGAATACCTTATCCTTCCGCCTTCTCTCCCAGGACTGACTCTGCCATCACGCACTGAACCCCTTGCCATTTCGCTCGACATTCCTTCCGCACGGCTGCCGAATCCAACCTCACATCTCGCTCAAGACCCTGAGGACCCTCCCCGCGCTTGGACACATCCTTGTTCCTGCACACTCGTCGCGCACGAGTCGTGTCTCCTCGAGTGGATCAAGTCGGCACAGCAGGATTCCTCCCGCGCAGGGAATGCGCTCAAGTGTCCGCAATGTGGCGCAACATATGAGCTCGAAAGTGACAACCCGCGCATCCTGCGTTTGTTGAATGCAGTCAACGCTGGACTTTCGGCCGCAGGGAAGGCAGCGACGGTGGTGGGCTTTGTAGGATTGACGGCGACCTTCGGATTCAGTGCGTACTCACCGCTTCCTCGACTATCTTGTGGGCACCCGCTAGTGTTGTTCAACTGACGGTTGTCTTCCAGCATTATATGTCGTGTCTACGTCGTACGGCGCGTTCGCCGTCAAGGAGTTCCTGGGCGAAGAAATGTACAACGTCCTCCTCACCGACGACCCCTCTGTGTGGCCCTGGCACGCCTTCATACACCTCCCGATCATCCCGTTCTCCCTCATCCTCTCCAGAACGCGTCTCTTCGATACCTTCCCTATCGTCCCTCTCTTCCTCACTTGGTCGTCGTCGCCACCAGCCCGTGCCACATCTCCTTCCTCCTCACTTTGGACATTCAACCGCACCGGAGCACCCTACGCCCCGCCTCCCCTGAGCTGGCCGCCAACACCAATAATGGGCATGATCCTCTTCCCATTCGTCAGGATCACATACCGCCGATTCTTCAACAAGCTCACCAGATTCGTCATGGGCACGCACGCCGACGCCGCGAGCAGAGACGGCGGTCCCATCCGGCGCGTCATCTGGGCCCTGAACGAGAACGGCCCCGCTCCTCTCCGTGTTCGCATCGGGGCGAACATCCAGCCCGTTGCAGGGCAGGCCGTGCCCCGCGCTGGCGGCGCAGGTGCGCAAGACGGTCAAGGCGAACCCGCGGTCCCTCCCGAGGGCGAAGGGAACAACAACCTGCCCGACGACCCTGCCGCCGTCGCCGAACGCACTCTCCACGTCACGACCTCGTCCCTCGGTCGGTTTGTCGGAGGCGCGTTGCTCGTGCCTACGATCTCGAATCGCATGGGCAAGCTTCTCTACCACCTCTCTCAGTACCTTCCCTGGCTCCGCGCATTCCTCGCCATTCGTGATCGGCCGGCAAACGTGCCTGCCCAGGTAGGGCTGTTTGGCGCCCCGGTTGGGAACTCACATTCTCCTCTGCGGCAGATCGGAGCGCATCTAGCCACAGGTATCAACATCATGTTCGGTGGGACGCCGACGTGGAACGCGCAGGACCCTGTCTGGTGGCGTAACACAGTGGGCTTAGGCTTGTTTGTCTTTGTGAGTGACATCGATCATACGTCTCAAAAGCCATCTCTGACTTCACTGCAGGCGAAGGACTGCGTTCGCCTCCTCCATCTCTACCTCACGAAACGCGAGCTTGAGTCGCGCAAAGTGAAGAACCGCTCTTTCGCGGGTGTGGACATTAGAGAGCTTGACCTCATCAACCCGCCACCAGAGAGCAATGCATCTAGTACAACAGAACCACAGCCTGCACCGGCACCGGATGTGACTGCTTAGATTAGGATACTCGACTCTGTATTACGCACCCTACTCTCCCTGTCGCATTGCTTTGGTCGATCATATGTCGAACTGTTTTAGACCACAACGTAGCATACAATAAGATCCGCAACACACAACACAATGACGTAGCATACGTGACGGAAACGACAGGCGCATCAATACAGAGCGCAATGGCGCAGGGATGATATGGTGATAGTGACAACTCTAATGCTACAGACGATGGCAGCTTGAGTACAACGACAAGATCTACAACATGAAGGCGGCTTAGTCCACTTCAAGTACAGTGCCACGCTGTACGCTACCCCATCCTGTGCATCGGGTCAGTCTCTGAGGCGATGGGTCTATGATGGAACATAAATACGCACCAACGAGACGCCAGTGCTTCTCGATACGTCGTGACAAGGCAACCTTCTCGCCAACCTCAGTACACGCGGGGGAAGTGAGCTGTATCTTCGCAAGATCGCCCTTGACTGAGAGCACACGACCACCGGTCGACGTTGAGCCGATATTGATGAGTAGAAGCTCGTTCTTGACGAGCTTGGACACCTTCGTCTGCTTCTTGTCCTCGGTCTTGACACCGAGCAGTCGACGGAGCAAGAACAGGCTGATCTCAAGCTCTGCAGCCCAAAGCAGCACCAGTAGAAACCGTGGTCAGCCTTTCAACTACCTTCGCAAGATGTGAAGCAGAGACGTACCGGTGAAGATCTTAGGCAACTTGCCTACCGCACCCAGCACTTGACCGACCAACCGATCCGCACGACAGAGCGTCGGGTCGATTCGCGTACCCACACCTATCAAACCACCCGGCACCGCGAACTGGAGATGATTGCTCTCCGCGTGCAATGAAACTATACGCGAGAAGATTGGCTTGCAACGATTGCGGCCCTGCGCGTCCTTGGTCACGATACCTGGCCGGATTTCGACCTCCTGGCCAAGGCGGAGGACGCCGGTGAGGATGGAGCCACCAGCAACACCGCCCTTGAGCTCGTCAACCTCGGCACCAGGCTTGTTGACGTCGAAGGAACGGATGACAATGAGGCGGGGGTCAGCGGTAAAATTACGGGTGGGGATGGGGATGCGCTTGACGATGTATTCGTTCACGGCATCGATGTTGTATTTGAGCTGAGCAGAGATGGGGACGATGGGGGATGACTCCGCAACGGTACCTGTTTGTGTTACTGAGTATTAACAGACAGCCTAGAAGAAACATTTCCGGATGCCCTACGTACCCTTAACGAACGCCACGATGCTCTTATGATGCTCTAGTGCTTGCTCCTCCTTGATCAAGTCGACCTTGTTCTGGAGGATGATGATGTTTTCTAGCTTCATAATTTCGACAGCTGCCAAATGTTCGCTCGTCTGCGGCTGAGGGCACGTCTCGTTGCCGGCGATGAGGAGGAGGGCAGCATCCATGACCGCAGCACCGTTAAGCATTGTAGCCATCAGAATGTCGTGACCGGGGCAGTCGACGAAAGAGACATGGCGGACGAGCTTCATTCGAGAATTGCAGCCAGGGCGTTCGCAGGGAGGGTTGTCTTCCTTGTCGGAACGGTAGGACTTGTAACAGCCGGGACGGGGGCAAGCCTCGTTCTCGCACTTGTAGATCTGCATATGGCGAACGATAGACGCGGAAACATGTGTGAGCAAGTTGGAAGGGAAGGTTCACGGAGCAAATAGAGAAACAAACAGAAAGGACGTGGGGCAAGTTTTGGGAAGTGGTATACGAGGAAATTAGTGGGTGTGCAAGTAAGGAACACGGACCTTGGCATTAGCGTATCCAAGCTTGATGGTGATGTTGCGAACAAGCTCATTCTTGAAACGAACGGTCATGACTCCAGAGATGGCCTTGACCACGGTAGATTTCCCGTGAGCGACATGGCCGATGGTTCCTGATCCCATGAGGCTCATTCAGCATCATCTGGCACGCTGAATACCAATGATCACACGGACCTAGGTTGATAGTAGCCTAAAGGATATGACATGAACCGTCGGGGACGCAAGAATAGCTTGGTAGGACGCACCTGTTTTGATATGACTTCTGGAGACAAGGGGGTGAGTTTTGAAGGGTCGATCTCGACCTTGACAATCTGCTCGGTATCGCTCTCCTCCTCTGAGTCACTTTCATCGTTGACTTTACGACGTGTCTCGTCTCCAGCCATATTTTGCACTTGGAATGACGCTTCTCGAGAAGGCGGAGGAAGGGAGCTGGAAGGGCAAAAGACTCTCGAGTCGAGCTGAAAGCACTCATCTTGACGCAGATCAGATCTCTCTCGAGTCACATCCTCTGTCACACCATGTCACACGCTCTCGTCACGCCAGCAGGACTTGCGACTCTTTGAGTCATATCTCCTTCGACGACGGTCACTACATCCGTCTCATTAACGAGGATGCAGCTCTTTCGGAGGTCTCATTCATTTTGGTCTTCAGTTGACCAGCGACTAGTGGTCCCCACACCTGTTGAGAATACCAATGGCTGCTCAGTCCCGCGCCAACTTTCGCACTAATACAACGGCACAAACTACACTACTACGAGTCAGTATGTCCGACATGTCTGGCATCATGCTGTGCGACATATTGTCCGTCTGTGGCTGATATCATAACTTGATACAAGCGCTCCATGATCACGGAACGCTCTTCCAGGTCTGCTTATCCGATTCTACTCAGTAGCAGACAGTTTGAAGGAGGTCGTTTCGAACGTCCCAAAGTCTCGCCCAAAACATAGCGCGCAGTCGATTGTGATTAGTCAGTGCTGACATGACCAATCAGCACTTGCAAGGCAAGTATACGCCGGTGCAGTACTGCTTCAAGACGTGCTTTCCCAGAGCGCCCAACTTGAGATCGCCTCGGAAGCAGTCAATGCTGGGTACAAGTACAAAGACAGGGAGCTTACTTGATCAATTCCCGGCCCATTCGTCATATTCCCGCACGTCTTCCAACACGCCCGGCATATGCAATCACCGATCGGCCCTGTCATAACGACGGACACCACGCAATGAGCTCAATCGCCCCCCCCTCGCTGCTGTCCCATATAAGAGGGTCCGACCGAAATGTTGTCCCGTATCACAACCCTTCTCGCCCGGCGACCCTCTCAAAGTATCAGGAATATGTCTTCTACCGCTACTCCCGCACTGTTCCAGCCGATCCAGGTCGGAGAAACCAAACTCAAGCACCGGGTCGTACTCGCACCTCTCACTCGGTTCCGTGCTAACAAGGCACATGTTCACTCCGACTTGGCCGTGGAGTACTACAAGCAACGGGCGAGTGTGCCAGGCACCCTACTGATAGCAGAGGCGACCGATATCGCTCCTCCCGCGGGGGGGATGGCCTACGTCCCCGGGATTTATTCCGACGAGCAAGTCGCTGCTTGGAAGAAGGTGGTGTTGTGCTCATTTCATGTCACTAGAAACTGTCCTGATGAATATCACAGGTCACGGATGCCGTACACGAGCAAGGGTCTTACATCTTCCTGCAACTATGGGCTATGGGCCGCGCGGCACGTGCAGTAGGGCTCCGAGACGAGGACGCGGACTACCCATATGTTGCACCATCTGCGATTCCTCTGAAGAGGAGCGCCGATGACATCCCACGAGAGCTTACAAAGGAAGGTCAGTGTCCCTCCGAGCAGAAGTCCGTCAAGATCTCGCTCGCCAATCCCATTTGACAATCTAGAGATCAAGCAATATGTGGACTGGTTTGGAGAAGCCGCCGCCAACGCGGTTCATCGTGCTGGCTTCGATGGAGTCGAAGTACACGGCGCGCACGGCTTCCTTGTCGACCAATTCCTCCAGACGGTGTCAAACACGCGTACGGATGAGTATGGGGGCTCCATCGAGAACCGGGCGAAATTTGCGCTGGAGGTGATGGAGTCCATCGCCTCTGCCGTGGGACAGAGTAGGGCCGCTATCCGTCTCAGTCCTTGGGCCCAATTTCACGGTTTGTGGCTTGTATGACCATATCCGCTCACTTTGGTTCTGACACATCCATGGCGATTAGATATGCGAATGGATGACCCGATCCCGACCTTCACCTACTTGGTTGAAGAGTTCAAGAAACGGCTCCCGAATCTTGCCTACCTCCACTCGGTCGGTCTGGGTGCGCCAGACCAGCTGGGCCCCGAGGACAAGTCGGTGAGCTGCAGTCTTGCGAACGCCATACCTACAGTCCCTTACATGATCAACAGCAAACGGACTTCATCTACAAGCTATGGACTCCTCGACCTGTGGTCAGCACGGGCGGGTACGATCGGGAGACCGCTATCAAGATCGCGGAAGAGACTGGGCAGCTCGTGGGATTTGGGAGGCTTTTCCTCGCTAACGTGAGTCAACACATGACAGGTGTAGAACATGAGTTCCTACGCTAATCGACTGGACTGCAGCCCGACCTGCCGTTCCGTTTGGAGAAGAACATTCCTCTGAACCCTCTTGAGGAGGAGACGATATACACGCGCCAAGCGGCCGAAGGTTACACTACATATCCGTTTTCGGAGGAATTCCTTAGGTCCAGGTCGTCGTGATGAGATAGAACAGGATGCCCCCCTTGACTTATCATATATTTTATGACTTGAACGAACTGTCGTGGGTGGAGCGTAGGTTCCATTCGGGTGGGACAGCGGCGGTCACACCTACCGTAACCGAACTTCCTGCTCAAGACTGGAGGCTCCTGAGGCCCGAAACGCAACAATGAGTCTTGTAGGATTCGGACATGGCATCAGAAGGGCTTTGTGGTTTTGGATGTATTATGCAGCCCGCGTGCGGTGCAGCGGCGGCTTGGAGTGACATCATTCAGGGTACCCCACCAGACTCCAGTCACTGGCATGCACTCGCACTCAGGCCCTCGACCCGCCTCCCATCTGCTCTATCTTCTCGTACATTGCGATAGACACTTCCTCAACATGTCACTGGCAGACGGTATGCCATCGGCCCAGATGACGACCGGTACCACCCACTCACGTCTCTTTCGCAGCCGACGCCAAGTTCCCGGCGAACGGAGTCCAGCCCTCTGGTATCCCGCCATCTCCTTCCAGAGAGAATCCAGGACAGGTATCTTTCTCATCCAGAGCCGCGTGAACGTTACAGTACTCCTGCTCACTCTTGTGAATGCACAGGTGTTCCCGAAATCTGACCCCGAGGGTACGAGCCCCTTGCTCTGACATTATATCCTCACTAGTGACTGAGACCTCCTTGCGTACAGCCGCTCCCCCAGCATCAGTACCAGGTACGGGCGGCGGCCACGAACCATCAGCTGCGGAAGCCCTCGGCAACCCTTACGTCCTCGAAGAGGCCTTCTCCAAGCTCGACCACGCCCTTACCGAACTCATCACGAAGATACAGGGCGAGGAGCGCCGCGTCGGTGCCGGCACGAGCGGGGAAGCCCTTGTCCGCAAATTCACGGGCTGGCGAGACGAGCTGACGCAGATCCGGAGAGGACAAGGGGGTGCGACAGGCACTCGAAGGGATGCGAACGAAGCGGCGAGGCGGAAGGAGGGTGGCCTGTTCGCAGACTAGAGCATGGCCCACGGACCGGCAGGATTGTCCGATGGAATGTAGTCTCAACATTAGTGATATGTGACAATGCACGAAGCATGAAATCTACAGGGGTTCCCAATCCTCAAACGAATCCGAGTACGATACTCATACACGGCCCCCGCCTCACGCAGAGAGGCAGCAAGTCACGATCCGTGTGCAGCAGCGCGTTCCCATCGTCTCCAGGGTTCCGTCCCATGGACGAACCTGGCACCCAGTACCGTGAAGATAATGTGCTCCAAGGCGTCCGCGAGATGCAGCGCGCACACCGCGAGTGCATTCAGAACACGTGGAGCCCTACTGTCCAGCGGATGCTGAGATACCATCGCCGCAGACGAGACGAAGCTACGGGGCAGCAGCGACGCGCGCAGTTTCTGGGTCCAAGACAGGCCAGGGTGCTCCATCGAAGAAGCAGAGAAGACGCGCACGAACAACTCGTCCGAGCTCACGCGGAACAGGTCGTCCGCCCGCCTGAGCAGGAGCAGATGCGCCGGTGAAGGCGCCAGGAGGAGGGTAGTGAAGAAGCGAGGGGCAGTGTAGTAGACCACGAGCTCTTCCCGCTCGCCTTCTCCGTCGACAAGTGCGGTCCAAGGGGAGAACGTCAGGTCAGGCACAGACGGGTCCCCAGAGACGAGGGTGATGTCCAGACGTAGTTCTTCTGCACGTCGAGAGAGAAAGTCCGCCGCGATCCTGCGCGAGTACGCCTCCAGCGGGCCTTCGTCCTGCCATCCAACCCCTCCATACGCGCGCGACACGGGGTCCTTCGCGCAGTCAGCAGCGCCCTGACCCGGCTGCACGCGACGCGGGTGGACGCCCCAGTTCGCCATCGCAGGTTTCGGGTCGGGACGAGGAAATACGTCTAGACGCTTCACATAGTGGAGGACCCACGCGTGATACAGAATACGCGAAAACGACAAGAGCAGCGCAAAGGGGTAACGCGTAAGGGTTCCCACCAGAGTGCTGCACGTCAGGGGCACGGCGCGCCGTGCAACCTGTGTTGCGGTGAGCTTCAGGGGGCCGACGGCACTCGTCTTCTCCGAGTCAGCACCCAGAGAGTCCGCTGAGGCGTGTAGGTGTATGCGGATCTTCGGCCGAGGTGGGCTTGAAGCAAGCGCAGGAGAGCGAGGTGGTGGTGGGGCAGAGATGGCTATCGTGTATTTCCCCAGACGGTCATTGAAGGGAGAGACGTGGAAGCCCCGGTCGATCGTCCACGAATGGTCGAACCTGAGATGTCCAGCAGGAGATATAAGATACGAGATAGACCTCACGCCGTCCTATACATGATGGCCAGACGCACCCTTTCGGTCTGTTCTCGTCCTCACGCACGCCAGGAACCAGAACATGCACATGTTTCTCGCCAAAAGTGTTGTGTATCTGCTTCATGTATGAGCCCTCACAATCTACACGTGAAACATAGCGCACGTACCTCGAAGACGGTCCATGCCATCCTCTCCTCCCCCCTCCTATAGCAATAATGGACGGTCAGAGGATTGATACCCTCGTAGCCCATATAGCTAGGCATCGTCAGCATCCAGACATCCCCCAGCTCTCCCCCATCCTCCCCATGCTGTTCAAGCACCTCCCGTAGCTTCTCCTCGATCCCCCTGGACTTCTTCCCGTCCCTGCGAGAATCAGGGAGGAGGTACGCAGCGCTCCGGAGGCCAGTCACTCTCCAGGACACGCCGCCGTATCCAAAGAGCCAGCCGCCAGCGAGGTCCAGCGAATGCGATTCGAGCGCATCGAGTGAGAGGAGGAAGGCAACAGTGGGATAGCTGAACGCGTGCGTAGACGGCTCCGGCAGCAGCCGCGCGTGGGTAACCGTGTTCTCCAGAATGTATGCGTTGTTCGGTGCGCTCTTCTCGTCGCCCTTGTGCGCGAGGTAAAGAGCAGCACTGGCAGCGATGGCCACGACCGAGGCGACCACGGCCTGAAGCATGTTAGGGGACTGAAGAACAGTACTTGCAACGGTGAGAACGCCGACAGCTGCTTCGCTCTGCTGGCCATCCAGATCGAGGTCCTGGCAACGGCATCTCACGTCACACGCAGCATCATGTCGTTTCATGCTAGTTCATTACAGAAGATAGAAAGACATTAAAACAAATAGACGTGAGTAGCATCATACAGCGAGAACGAATGACAGGTGAGCTGGCGCGGCGTAGAGGCAATGGATCATCGTCCGCGTCATCTACGCTCCCTCCCATCTATCCGACCTAGGCACCACCAAACCCCCTAAGCAACCCTGAAAGCGTTCATGCCTGCTTTGCCTTGGACGCCATCTGTACGACAACACGTCAATTGACATTTTCAGACCTTGAGCTCGAACAAATGCGACTTACGAGGTTCAGAGCAGAGCCAGCCTTGAACCACTCGATCTGGCCCTCGTTGAACGAGTGCGCGAGAGGGATCTCCTCCTTCGTTCCATCCTCGTGCTTGAGGACGAGGGTAAGGTTCTTGCCGGGAGCGAACGACTCGAGGCCTAGGATGTCGACCTTGTCCGAGGGGCGGACCTTGTCGTAGTCCTCGGGGTTAACGAAGGTGAGGGCGAGCATGCCCTGCTTCTTCAGGTTCGTCTCGTGGATACGGGCAAAGGAGCGGGTGATGATAGCAAGACCGCCGAGGAAGCGGGGCTCGAGAGCCGCGTGCTCACGCGACGAACCCTCGCCGTAGTTGTGGTCGCCGACAACGACCCACTTGATGCCGTGGTCACGGTAGTAGGCAGCGGTCTGGGGGACGGGACCGTACTCGCCGGTGACCTGGTTCTTGACCTTGTTCGCCTCGCCGTTCTCAGCGTTGATGGCACCAATCAAGCAGTTTTGAGAGATGTTCTCGAGGTGACCGCGGTACTTGAGCCAGGGGCCACCGGCAGAGATGTGGTCGGTTGTGCACTTGCCCTTGACCTTGATCAGGACGGGAAGGTCCGTGGGGGTCTTACCATCCCATGGGGCGAAGGGCTTGAGAAGCTGGAGACGCTCCGACTTGGGGTCAACGGCAACCTGAACGGAGGCACGGTCCTCAGGAGGGGGCTGGAAGGTGTTCTGACCGGGATCGTAGCCACGAGGGGGGAGCTCGTAGCCGCTGGGGTCGGAGAACTTGAACGGCTTGCCATCGGAACCGGTGAGAGTGTCGGTGAGGGGGTTGAAACGGAGATCGCCGGCGAACGCAAAAGCGGTGACGATATCAGGCGAGGCGACGAAGGCGTGAGTAGCAGGGTTCGCGTCGTTACGGCCAGTGAAATTGCGGTTGTACGAGGTAATGATGGAGTTGGCCTCGCCCTTCTTCACATCACGGCGATCCCACTGGCCAATGCAAGGACCGCAGGCGTTGGCGAGGACGACACCACCAGCTTCCTCGAAGACGCCGATGACGCCATCACGGTCGATGGTGGCACGGACCTGCTCCGAACCCGGCGTGACGGTGAACTTGCTCTTGGTCTGAAGACCATGCTCGGCAGCCTCCCTTGCGATGGAGGCGGAACGAGTCATATCCTCGTACGAGGAGTTGGTGCAAGAGCCGATCAGGGCCACCTTGAGCTCAGCTGGCCAACCGTTCTTCTCGACCTCTGACTTAAACTTCGAGATAGGGGTAGCGAGATCAGGAGTGAAGGGACCGTTGATGTGGGGCTCCAGCTCTGAGAGGTTCTATAGGTACAAAGATCAGTGAAAACATAGGTACCAATTCATGCTGAAACGCACAATCTCGATAGACTGGTCATACTCGGCGCCCTTGTCGGCCTGAAGGTTGTGTGCGAAACGCTGAGCGTACTTGGCGATATCAGAGCGACTGGTGGCGTTGAGGTAGTCGGCCATGCGGTGGTTGAAGGGGAAGAGGGAAGTGGTGGCACCAATTTCAGCACCCATGTTACAGATGGTCGCCATACCCGTGCAGGAGAGGGACTCGACACCGGGACCGGTGTACTCAACGATAGCGCCGGTACCACCCTTGACGGTGAGGATGCCAGCAACCTTGAGGATGACATCTAGACACGAGTCAATCAGTCATTTCCGGGGATAACAACAGACAATGCTCACCCTTGGGGGTAGTCCAGCCGCCAATCTTGCCAGTCAAGTTAACCTGAATGACCTTGGGACACTTCAACTCCCAAGGAAGGCCGGCCATAACGTCTACAGCATCTGCACCACCAACACCGCACGCAACCATACCAAGACCGCCGGCGTTAGGGGTATGCGAGTCGGTACCGATCATGAGACCGCCAGGGAAGGCATAGTTTTCGAGGATGATCTGGTGAATGATACCAGAACCTGGCCGCCAGAAACCGAGACCGTACTACACGGAGTAACACGGAGTGAGTGACCAGGAACGGGAGCGATAAGCGTCACGAGACACACCTTGGCGGTGGCTGTCGCAAGGAAGTCGTAAACCTCCTTGTTGATGTTGATGGCACGCTCGAGATCCTTGACACCGCCTACCTGAGCCTCGATAAGATGGTCACAGTGGACGGTGGTGGGGACGGCAGCAGTGTCCATGCCGGCGGACATGAACTGGAGGATAGCCATCTAGGGTGGGAGAATGACGTCAAAAACTTTGCGTGTGCATTTTCGCTGGCAAGGACCTACCTGAGCGGTGGCATCCTGGCAGGCAACGCGCTGCAGACGGGGAGGTGCGCACGGAGTGAGAAGTAGGAAGAGGGAGAGAGGGTATGTATATGCGTACGTCAGGACGGAGCTTGAGGTAGCTCTTGCCACGGTCGATGTCCTGGTTGTGAGGGTCGTCAAGATGACCGTAGACAATCTTTTCTGACAAGGTCAGGGGACGCTTGAGCCTTTGGAGGGCGGTAAGGGGGACGCGTCAGGAGCTGTTGAGAAGAGCAGTACGGACCTGTCGCGGATGACGGCGAGGTTGTCCTCGATGCGCTGGTAGTTGATATACGCATTGGGCTCGAGGCGAGACATGGGGACCTTGGTCGCGCCGATGGGTTCTGCAGCAGTGGCCATTCCTGCGGCCAGCCGCTGGAGCGACCGCTTTGCGGCGCCCGACTTTGTGGCGAGATTGAACATGGCGTCGAGGAGGGAGTCGAGGACGACGGAGCCAACGACGAGGCGGAGGAGGGGATCAAGTTGTGCGCGGCAGACTCCGTGTCCAGTGACGAATTTATGACAGCTGATTGGGAGCGGGTCCCTTCGGAGAACTCGCCCGAACATTTCGGCTCGCCCGGCCACTCGACGCCCGGCGTCCCAATCTGCGCCCCCTCATTCGTCCGTCCTCCGCCCGCTGTTCCGGCCCATCGCCGTCGTCTGCCTTCTCAAAGCTCTCGAAGCGTAGCCACTCCTGCTCTCCTCCCATTCTCCCCTCAGCACCCCCAACACCATCCACACAGAGGGCTTCCTGCTCGGAGCCCAGTACACACTACAATACATTCCACCACTCCCCGTCGCCCACGCAGCACTTGCAGCGGCGCGTCATCAGCTCGGAAAGGGACAGGAAACACATGCAGCGAATGACATCCACTCCGCCACGCGCAGATCAGGTCTCCAGACCTCCCGGCGTCTCTCTGACCCCCCTGCGGTTTCCTACTCCTTCCCTTCGCGAATCGCCTCTCTGCCAACGATGTGTTCGAGAATATTATGCGTAGATAGTCTCGTCATCGCTGGGTCCGCCATATCGCCGACGACCGTCCTGTATGTCCGCACAAGGCCGCTTGCCCGGCGCATGTGTACTTGGTATCCGACAAGCTTGATTGCTACATGCCACCTCTCTTCATGGCTGACAGCAGATGCGGTAGGTGTAGATGCTCACCAGCCATCCAAGTCTGTTACGTTACCACATACGATGCGACGGTGTGGTTGCAATCCCCGAATAATGTTACAGCATATGAAACGTATATAATCCCACCAATCAAGCCATTCATGCCAAGTGTCTCCCGTCTTGAGGCTGCTGCGTGAGGAAAATCGCATAGCCAAGCAAAACTCGATTACACGCACCCTCAGACGTTCTCACCAGAGCCGTGTGCTTTCAATCCGAGCTGACAGCGGAGACGAAGCTAACCACGCCGTAACTTACTACACTCTAATTCTACAATCCCATCTCTCGTACACCGACCCATATCATCACCCGCGCATCCCCCCATTCCCCATCAGGCTCAGCACCTCCCCTAGCCTCCCGTTCCCGTGCCCGTGCCCGTTCGCCCCACCGCTCCCATCGCTCAAAGAGGGCATAAATTGAATACGAATAGTCTATGCGCGCGACCCGACCGAACCAACAGACTACCTACCTCTTCTCCGCGTACAGCGCCAGCGCCCGCTCGAGTGTGTCCGCGTCCAGCCCGCGCAGCTTCAGGCACTTCTGGAACACCTTCTTGTCCAGCGCGTACTGCACCTTCGACGCCAAATGCTGCCCCGCCACGAGCGACTTCACCACGCCCGAGATCAGCCGCTGCTTGTGCACGTTGATCAGCGGCTCCAGCTGGATCGACGGCGGCAGCGGCGCGAGCGTCGAGAACACCTCCGGGTGCGCCGGCGTCTCGAACGTGTTCGTCTCCGGGTCGATCCCCACCGGCTCGTGCGGCGCCGTGGGGTCGATCAGGTCCGGCAGGCTGCAGAAGTGGTGCACTTGCGCAAGGTAGACTCCTGCGAGTACGAGTACGAGCAACAGACCATTGTCAGCACGCGAGACAAGGAGAGAACGGGACACGCGGTCACGAACCGAAGAACGGGATGCACGCCGGGTCCTGCGGCGGCCTGGTATCCGACGCTGCACGGCTCCGCGTCGTCTGCGCCTGCCCGTCCGCGCTCTTGACCGGGCCCTCCTGCGCGCTCGACTTCGCCTCCACTAGCGAGTCCACCGTCTGGCGGATGTGCTTGAAGTCGCCCGCGCTGCTCGTCCAGTCCGTCAGGTCGCGCAGCACGCGCGCCTCCCACGTGCCGATCTTGCTGAACGCCTGCCGCCTCGCCTTCGTGACCCACTCGCTCTTGAGCCCGGTGATGATCGCGACGAGCGCGTTGAAGTTCTTCATCAGGTACGCTTTCTGTGAGCAACAACATCGAGACCATCAGCGTTACGTCCGCAGAGAGCGCCATCACACCAGCGGAGGACGTACCCAAGCCAGCCTGATGAACTTGTTGATCACCAACGCCCGCTCGCTCGGGTGCGTCAGCACGATCTCCGACAGCACGAAGTTAGCAAGCAGGTTGAACCTCCCGCGCACCGCCATCAAAGCACTCGTCTTCGACCCGCCCCGACCCTCCGCCTTCAGCCGCGCACGCTCGCGGAGGAAGTGAGACCAGTCGAGGACGTTGGCGTCGTCCGCTGCGCCGATAGCGTGCGACGTGATGAGCTCCTCGAAGCTGATGCTGATGAAGAGCTCACGGTCGATCATCGACAGGTGCTGCATGAGGACCTCCGCCCGATAATTGAGCACGAAGGAGCGGTGTCGGCGGAACTGCAGCTGGATCGAAGCCGGGACGCTTGGCGGGGGAGGCATGTTGGGGGGCGGTTGAGGCGTGCGTGAATCCTTCGAAGGAGACCCGTGAGAGGTGGACGGGCGGGATGGGACACGACTATTGAGGATCTCGATCGGTACTGCATCCTCAACGAAGGGTCGTGCTTCACTGAGCGGAGTAGCTGCCTCGCCCTCGTCGGCCCGGTCCGCAGGGAGCTGGAGGGTGTCAAGTGTGAGCTGTTCGGGAGACGTAGCTGACGTCGAGGGCAGCGCTGCACTGGAGTCCGACGCGGACGGGACCTGCGACACCGATGTGAAGGAGGTCCTCCTGGATCCAGCCTGCGGGGACGTCGCAGACATCCCGATGGTTATGTCCTGGGCAGAGTCTCCCGAAAAGCGCCTCCGCTCGACCTCGCCATAATCCTCGTCAGAGCCCGAACCTTCATCTTCCCGTCCGAAACGGCCGTCAGCCTGCCGCTGGTGAATGGACTGTATCCACTGGTCGACTTTGTTCTGCTTCTCCTTGACCTTCACCTCGTTGATCTGGCCCTCGAGTCGGCGGAGCGCCGCCTCAGCATCGCCGCTCTCGTCGTCGTCGCTGAGCGAGTCGAGGATGGCGTTGATTTGCCACGCCTGCAGCGGGCCCTGAACGACCGCCGCCTCAGCGTTCTCCGCGTCCACCTCCGACGAAGAAGACACGATGGACGACTCTTGGGACAGCACAGACTCACGCGTGCGGATGCCCATCGAAGACACGCTCGACATCGACTGCCTGACAAACTCAAAGTCGCGCCGTGTTGGCAGCTTGCGCGTCGGCTTCTTCAGTCCAAGGCCGGGCGGGGGAGGTATCTCGTGCTCGTCCGATGACAGGTCGGACAGATCCATGTCGTCGATCGAAACAATGTCCAGTTCTTGGGGCGCCCTCCGTACCGCTTCCTCATCTGGAATGCTCGCCGCCTGATACTGGTCCCCATAGACCGAATGAATCTCCGAGTCGTAAGTCATGATAGAGTTGCGGTACTGGTGCGAGGCGGCCTGTTCGTAGCTCGGAGGATCAGACAAAGGCACGACGCTCTCCTCAGACTCGGGTTCCTCGTCCTCCAGAATCCGCTCCGGTGGCGGCGACAGAGTCTCAGGCGGACGAACCCTCACCACGCTCGACGGCGATCGGGGAGACTGTGGGAGCGAGGCGGACTGAGGCGGAGGCGACGACACCGAGACCCCCGTGGTGGAGATCGCGACGGAGCTCGTTGGCGGCCGCTCGACAAGCGACACATTTATCTGACTCTCGACCATCTTCAGGTACTGCTCCACCCCGCCCTTGACCAGGAGCAGATCCCCAGTCTCGTTCGCCTCGACATCGAACGCCGAGACGTCGACCCCGGCCGTCATCGACGGCTGTACCGTCGCGCGGGAGTTCAGCACGCGTCTCCACCGGCCCAGCCGCCCGATCGTGTTCACGAACACGCGCGAGATGGCGCTGTGCGGGAACGGCGAGATGGCGGCATTCGGGTGGGACGCTGCGCCCGCCGCGGGGTTTTGCTTACCATACTGTAGCACGGCCATGTGCAGCGGCTGCCGCATCATGACCAAATCAAGGGCGTTTGCGGACGTGCCGTTGCCCGACGGGAGCCAGAAGGCGTAATCCTGACCAGGCTCGTCAAAGTCGAAGTCGATATCAAAGTCCTCGGGGTCGTTGAAGGAGCGCGCCTGCGAATCGACAGACGGACGCGGGCCATAACTCGGATCGAACGGGGAGGACAGCCGCGGAACGGCCGTCGCGGGGTGGGAGTGGGCATTCGGGTCGGACGACTTGCGCCTGTCCACCGACTTCCGAGCTGCACGGTACAGTTTGCGCATGTGAGCGTCCTTGCAGTCAAGGATCACCTTGCGCAGCTGCCGCACGATTTTCTACAGACAGACGTCAACCAGCGGTGAGCACGGCTACGCCCTCAGACCGACCCGGAAAGAGAAGGTTCACGCACCAATGCGTCCCTGTGCTTCTGCAGAATCGGATCCCTCCGCAGCGAGTTGAGCCACTCCGCAAAGAGCAGCCTCAGCTCGCGGTTCGGCACGAAGTCGACGTCGAAAAACGTCAAGAGCCAGTACCGGATGGCCGTGAACGTCCGCACGCGCACGATCTTCCTTACCATCTCGTCCCGGCTCGTCGTCGCCTCCCCCAGCGCCCAGTGAAACCGGCAGATGAGCAGGTGTCCGAGGTCGACGGCGGGGACGTACGTGCGGTACGTGAGGAAGAATATCAGAAGCTCGTCGTAGTTGAGCTCGGACGTGAGCTGCGCGATCCACCGCTCGATCGTCGCCGCCACGAGCATCTTCTTCGTCTCCTTCGCCCCCGCCGGCGCGTTCGGCGCGCCGCCAAAGTCGGTCGGGGGCTGCATCGAGTACATGTTCGACAGCATCTGGTGCGTCTTCTCCTTGCCGCCCATGCGGCTCCGGCGCGAGCTCGCGGCGTGCGAATGCGCGGAGGACAGATCCGTCGCGCTCGACGCGGCGACCTCGTCGTATGCATCCCGGTCTGTATCGACCTCCGCCCAGATCACGAATCGGGGATCGTCGCGGGGCGCGACGCTGTCCTCCGCGCGCAGGGACAGCCGGATCGTCGGCTCGTTGGGAGTCGACACGATTTTGTCGAGCGTAGGCAGCCCGCGGTACGTCTGCAGCACGTCGAAGAGCGCGGTCGAATACCGCGAGTGCAGCGTCGTCGCGGCAAGGTTCACGGGCGCGACGTTCGGCGTCTCGGGGACGGGCGGCACCGAGGAGATAGAAGACGCGGAAGACGCGATGGGGGGCGTCGACGAGCCGCTGGGTGGCGGCGTCGGGTTGCGCGGATCCTCGTCCGATGCCGCGGACGTGAGAGAAAGCCGGGACACGCGCGACATCTTGGGCAGGTAGTCAGCGCGCGCGGTCAAGCCCGACTCGAACGACTGCACCTCGCGCAAAGCGGGCGCGGAGGCCAGGTGCGCTGGGGACCGCCAAGAAGGGGAATCGAAAGACACCCCCGGGCCAAACGGGTTCGAGATCTCCCCAGTGCGGCCATGGGTGCTTGGTGGGCTGGACGGGGGCGGATGTTGCCGGAATGGCAGGGAAGACGAGCTGGACGCTAGCGGCGATGCGGGGACGTTCGTCCAGGACATGACTTCCGCGAAGAAGTCTCCGGCGGGCCCGCTCGGTGCCCGAGCAGCCTGCGTCTCGGGCGAGGTCTGTTGTGCAGCAGAGACCGCAAACGCGTCCGCGCTCGAGACGCTGTGCGCATGCGGACGACCCGTGGCTTGGGGCACAGGAGATACCGACGCGCCGCCCTCGCCAGCAGGCCCATTGGCGGCCAAGCCGCTTGGGATCGAACGCGTCTTGCGCAGACGCCGAGTTGCTGTCGGTGGAGGACGCGGGGTATTGTCGAAGACCGTGTTCGGTAGCGCGACGGGCGTGATCCCAGACTTGAAGACGGACACGGGCAAGAAGGAATGGACCGACATGCGCGAGCGTCGTCTCGCGTAACCGGGGTGCGGAGAGGTAGTGCTGGAGCCGGGAGCAGCGGAATGAGAAGCCAGGGAGGTCGATTGGCGTTCTTCAGCATCCTGGGCCGCAGCAGCGGGGGCCGACAATTCGCGGAGTCTTGTGGCAGAGATAGACGATCATGGAAACAAGGTCAAAGGGGAGCGGGGACGCGAACGCTGGTGAGGGACCTATGCAGGAGACAATCAGCTGGGATGGAACTCACCCCACACGGTACATCTGCTTTCCGTGCTGGTTCACGAGCGCGGTGATGGCATAGGGAGACCGAATATCTTTCCCTACACCGAAGATATGGTCGTAGCGACGCTTGAGCTCCCTAGCGGCAGCGCCAGAAGAGGTCTCCACGAAAGAGCCGTCCGCTGAAGTAGCACGATGAATGAAGCAGATGCAGCACGGGAAAAGGGTGCAGATACTCACGCGCTATGGAGATGTCCGCATTCGCGATCTCCGGAGGTAAAGGTTCGAAGGTAGGAGCCTCTCCGGCATCGGGTGAGACAAACCTTAGCTGGGAGTTGGGCGAGGACACGGTAGGACGCGGGAGGGCGGAAGGGGGAGAAGCAGGGGTGGTAGGAGGGGGAGGTGCGGGAGGGTCTATCGCCTCCGCGGAGGCGTCGAGAAGTTCGTCAGATTGTGTTGAAGACATGTCGTGAGATTGGATATCGAGTGTTGAGGTTGCCGGTGGTTGCAGACTAGGAGCGATGCATGATATGTGGTGTGTCGAGGAAGGGGGGCAGACGACGAAGAAAGGGAGAGAGCTGAGGGACGTGAGGCCGCGCTTGGGACAAGGCAATCAGCCTTGTCCAAATCCGTGTCATCGCTAACCTTACCGTTCCTCCTTCCCTGAAGCACGATACCACTTTAGCCTCACCCTACGCGTTCGCGATCGCATATTCCAGGTTATATTGCATTCCAATGTCTCACAATACCCTCGCGATTGGCCTACGTACAACGCGTAGTCCTAGGGGTCGAAATGCGCGACTCCATCGTCGCGCGTCTTCGGCCAAGGACCATTACGGCGAGGTTTCCACGACTCCATAATCACCCCATAAACACCATAGCCTTGATGGAACTAACTGGGCCTATGCCGTCACCCGGAAAATCCACCCTGTGAGATTATTGCTTTCTTGGCCCCCCTCGTATCGTGCTTGCTGTCACCGCGGAGGTTCACATCCGCGTCGGCGACACGCTAAGTCCTGGCCCTTGTCTCGATCTGTTGGCAAGCAATGGTCGACTTGGGAACACCGTGCGGTACGTGCGGTACGACAAAGGTATCTACAGGCTCGAGTCATGAGGCAAGCGGGGGAGCCCGATGGTCGACAAGAAGCATCAGAACGCTGGCCTGCCGCTGAGGCTGGCTTCGAACTGCCACCTTTGGGGATCCAGCAGTCCGGCGATGGCCTCCATATAATTGCGATCTACTAGGTCAGCTGATGCTGACAGTGCTAAATGTTTGAAAAGCTCTCTTTAAGGCCGAACGAAAGATTTCAGAAGAGAAGGCGGTGGGATGTCCTACTGAGGAGAACCTATCCTTTCTACGAAGCACCTACAGACCGCGCTATCGTCGAATAAGGCACACGCCACAAACCCAGTGCTGGACATGGCTCAACGAGGCCTAGAGAGGTCGGTCTGGACCCGCCGTTGTGTTGGGCGGTACGAACTACCGGAAGGACAAGCAAGTACCGACACTGCAGAACATTGGTCGAAGATATATGTATGGCTCACGGCGTCCAGAAGGTTCGGAACATGTTCCAGTTGAGACTGCGCTGGCGCGAGGGGGAGGCCTCCTTTTCGAAGCAACATTTGACAAACCGAAATAATCGCATGGCATGCTTTTCCACGCAAACTTTTGGGACCCGTTCTCTGATGCTGCGGTTGAGCTGAGTGAATGAGTAATGTGAGGCGCGCGAGCATGTGCAAGTGCCGTCGGTCGCTAAGGCCGACGGTGGTCGCGGACGGAGCTAGGAAGACTGAGCGAACAAGTGGAGAGACGAACTGTGCATGGCTGGGTAGGAGCTGATTGAGAGCTTGGCTGACGCAACGGCGGCGATTCGGACCATGTACATCTTACCTCGCACGAAGGACCGGACAGAACGGTGAAGATGCGAAGAGGCGGTGTCTACGACATGACTCGCAAGTGAATGCGTGGAAGATATGGCTCGGAAGAACGACCCGGGAGGCACATTGGGGACGTTCGCCAAAAGGCTGCGGTATCGATGAAAGATGATGGTTAAGGACAGATGGAAGGAGGTGGCCGAAGAGGGAGAATGGGACGAGGCCATATGGCAGAGCACGGCTCCTGAGATGGACGAGTATCTACACCGTCCAATCCGAAACGAGCGGATTGGATGTCGAGTCTGACGATGGGGAGACGAGTCAGATATCGCACGTTTGAGCTTTGTGGGCGCAGCAGCCGGCAGTTCGGCCAGCTCGACAAACGGCTTCCTCGCCGACTGGCCACGGCTGTTCAGCTCTGGGCGCAAGCAGACGATCGCAGTTGACAGAGCCCGGTAGACCTCGACGCTCTGGCCGAGGACAGGCAAGGGCAGCCCACAGGCGCCGGGACGCGGTGACGGAGAGGTGACGCTCCCCGATGGATCTCTGATAACAATCGCTCGACGCATATAAGACATCCTCCCCTGCCCTCGTCTCCTCCTCATCTCCTCGTCCCACCTCACTACCCATACCGCAATCATCATGCCTGTAAGTTCTCTCTGTGCACACCTTGCAAGCTGACCCGGTGCTCACCTTCCACTTCGTCGTCCAGGTCAAGGTCGGAATCAACGGGTAAGCTCCAGATCTAATCTACCGCTTCCAGTCAAGGGCGCCGTCCTGATTCCTCCTCCCATCTGTCCCTCCTTTTAGTTTCGGTGGGTATATGCCGTTTTCAGTCTCTGCTTTGCACCGTCATGTTCATCCGACTTGCCCGATCAAGGTCGTATCGGCCGTATCGTCCTCCGCAATGCTCTCCTCCACGGAGACATTGAGGTCGTTGCCGTGAACGAGTGAGCGCCTTTCCCTCACTTCCAATACCCGTCCATTTCTTTCTCATTCCGTCTCACATGTAGCCCCTTCATCACCCTTGACTACATGGTCTACATGTTCAAGTACGACTCCGTCCACGGCCGCTACAAGGGCTCCATCGAGGCCAAGGACGGCAAGCTCTGGGTCGAGGGCAAGCCCATCTCCGTCTTCGAGGAGAAGGACCCTGCCAACATCAAGTGGGGTGACGTCGGTGCCGAGTACATCGTCGAAGCTACCGGTGTCTTCACCACTATCGACAAGTGCGCATATATTCTCTATCTTCTAGCCTACTGGCATCTGACCCGACCTACCCGGCGGACAGAGCCTCTGCCCACTTGAAGGGTGGTGCCAAGAAGGTAGTCATTTCCGCCCCCTCGGCCGATGCTCCCATGTTTGTCTGCGGTGTCAACCTGGACGCGTACGATTCCAAGTACCAAGTCGTACGTAACATTCACCTACCGGCCTTCAACGACCTGTCTCACCCGCATTACCCCCGCCGTCTATCTAGATCTCCAACGCTTCCTGCACCACCAACTGCCTTGCCCCCCTCGCCAAGGTCATCAACGACAAGTTCGGTATCGTCGAGGGTCTCATGACCACTGTCCACGCGACGACCGCTACCCAGCGCACCGTCGATGGCCCTTCGAACAAGGACTGGCGTGGTGGTCGTGCCGTTGCCCCCAACATCATCCCCTCCTCGACTGGTGCCGCCAAGGCCGTCGGCAAGGTCATCCCCAGCCTCAACGGCAAGCTCACCGGGCTCGCATTCCGCGTGCCCACGATCGACGTCTCCGTCGTCGACCTCGTCGTCCGCCTCGAGAAGTCGGCGACGTACGACGAGATCAAGCAGGCCGTCAAGGACGCCTCCACTGGCGCGCTCAAGGGCATCATCGACTACACCGAGGACAAGGTCGTCTCCACCGACTTCACCGGCTCGGAAGCGTCGTCGATCTTCGACGCCGAGGCTGGTATCGCGCTCAACAAGAACTTCGTCAAGCTCATCGCATGGTACGACAACGAGTGGGGCTACTCTCGCCGTGTGTGCGACCTCCTCGTGTACGCGGCGAAGAAGGACGGCGCCATCTAAGCGGGCACTGGGGGTGTGCGCTGCTAGGTTCGCGAAGAAGTATCCTACAACATTAGTTTGTTTTGTACCAATCCGCGCGTGTAGCTCGTGCGATGTACTCATAAAACGCAATAGATCCTTCTCTTTTTCATCATACCCGGTCTGTGTGCGATAGCGCCGGAGCAATCCGAGAAGCCGTGCATATGCGCCGTCCTGTAACGACGTCATGGGCGTTTGATTGAACGCTGGGATTCTTTGTGGGCGCTTGAATAACATCACAGAGTACTTGAGCCAGAAAACCTCCAAGCGACTTCTGAGGTGAATGCCGATACGCTTCCCGCTACCGAATCCCAGCGAACAACACCTGTTCTAATAAAACTGTTGGTAGATTTCGGAATGACATCATGAACGCAATACGGCCACCGCGGACCCCTCATGGTCAGCCTCAGTCTGCCGCTTCGACCCCTGGAATGTCCTCCGCCAGCCGCTACTGCTGACATGGCCAGCCGCCTTTGCACGGATAAAGTCTCGCCTTTTCCTGGAATTACTGCAGACGTCTTTTGTCTTCACTCGTCGTCTACCCAGAGTCCAATACACTGGACAACCTCGTGAACTTGACTGTTCAACAGCACCACTTCACTGCTCAGCAACACTGCGCAGCAACACTTCCCAGCAACACCACATCGAGTATCTGTAATACAGTGTCAACCACATCCTAAGCCATGCACACCGCCGCACTTCTCCTCCTAGTCCTCTTCGGGCTCTTCCACACCGTCTCTAGCGTCGTCCCTTTCAAGATCGTCGTCGCCCCCATCCCCTCCCCTGATCCCATAACTATCATGCCCTCCCATATGGAGTCCGCCATCCAATACATCCACTCAGCGTACTCGGCCATCTGCGACTTCTTCCTCGATCTCCTGTCCTGCTCGCCTGCTCAACTCGTCCGAATGGCACCGTATCTCGTCGATGTCCTCCCTGCCCTAGCATACATCACCATCGTCCTCCTCTTCACCAACAGAACCGCACATTCCGACCTGGACACAGCCCCTGCTCCTCGTCCGCTTTCTCGCTGCTCGGCGCGCTTCTCGGACGCCCTCTCCTGGCTCACCGGGGGGCTCCTCGTCTCCAAGGCACACCACGACCGAACCATCGCCCGCTGCCTTGCCAAGATTGACTTCCTCCAGGCCACACAGCGGGACAACGAGCAGGAGCTCTCGTGGCTGCGCGAACGTTTTGACTGGCAGCACGGGCTCGAAGTGCAGTACCTGAGCACCATCGCGGCGCGCAACGCGTCGATCGCTCGGCGGAACACGCGCATCGAGAGGCTGGTTGCTAGGCTTGACGAGGCCCAGGCCGCCATCGCGGAGAGGGAGGCAGCTATTGTCGACAAGGACCTCGCCATCGCCGAGGCTACGGCAATCATACGGGAGAAGGATGCCGCTGCCTCTCGTTTGGTCAAGGACGCCGAGCTCTTCAGGTCTAACGTGGGGGATACCGAATCGACAATACAGTCCTTGAATCACTGCCTCTCAGAGGATACGGTCCACATCACCCAATTGATAGAGAGACTCCACCACGCTCAATCTGTAGGAGACCAACGCAAGGTTCGTCTACGTGATTCTCCCTTCATCTGCGTGCGGCTTGAAGTAATAACATGATCCTCGCAGGCGACTATCCACGCACTAGAGGCTGAGGTGCAGACGTCCCGTGCCGAGGCCGACGCGAGGATAGCAGCCGCGGACAAGGCCCACCGCGCCAAGGAAGACGCACTCCAGCGCGACCGGCAGGAGTTCCTTGTTTATCGGATGGCGATCATCGCCCAGAAAGACACGCTCGTCGCCGGCCTTCAGACTGACGTCCTCCAGCTGCAACGGGACCTCGATGCGTCCTTGTCTGCCATCGCCGAGCGGGACGACCTTATCGCCTCCTTGCGCACCGACGTTTCCAGACTGCAGGGGGACCGCGCCAGGGTGCAAGCCGACGTCGATTGGGGTCTCCGTTCTACGGTTGAGAAGGACGCCCTAGCAGCATCTCGGGCGGTCGACGATCTCCGGTCCGAGCGGGAGGCATTCACACATTCCGCTTCGGTCCAAGCTCAGGTTAGTCCGGCTCACAGGTGCATGTGTTTAATCGCTCATAATGTGATTTATGGTCGCTTGAGCAGCTGAAAGCGAAACTCGAGGCATCGGAAAAGAGGGAGTCCGACGAATGGTTCGCGGATACCCACCTCCCTCCGGCGAGCGAGACGTCGCACGCCGCCGATCAGCTCGAGTCGCTCACACAAGAGCTTGCCGACGCGAAGCAGGAGATCCGCAAGATCACGCGCCTGCAGCAGGCCTACGAAGAGGCCGCGGACGCGGGAGCCGTGAGGGTCCTCGGCCTGCTCAAAGAGATGGAGGAGCTCAAAGAGCTGGCCGAAGTGGACCACGAGCTGCTCATCGCGCGAATCAAGAAGCTGACTATCCAGCTCGACAAGGCGAGGTCCGGAGTCCCCGACACCCCGAAGCCGTTCGTCCAGCTGCGTCTGCCTAACCTCGTGAATCACAATAACGCGGACAGCTTCACCGCTGTCACTCCGCGTCTCCCCTCCTCCGAATTCTTGGTCGAGAAGCCATATAGTCACCGCAGCCTGAGGCGTATTCCCGCAGCCGCGAATTTGCGACGACCTTTTGCCGATATCACGGCATCTACAATCAACGCTTCTAATGGGGGCTCGATGAGGATGAACCTCCTACCACAGGAGGCGACTACATCGATGCGGCACTCCCCCTCTCAATCCCAGTAGCCTGATGCGCCCTTAGGCGTGCTACTACGATAGTAATTTTTCCCCCTTTCTTTTTCTCTTTTTTCTGTGTATTGGTTGCAAGAGTCTCGTATTGCAGATATTTCCAGCAGTCTAGGTCTCTTCGGTTTCCCTAGCAAGTTTTTAAATGTTTCCTATCATCCCGCAATGTTCCCTCACGGTCTCCGAGTCGTCACTGCAGTAGCCTCGTAGTCTTCAGCCCCTTGTCCAGTGTCCAGTTCCGCGTCGAGCACGAGCAGATTCTCCTAGTATGTCCATCGTCGTGTACCGTATCCCCCGCCATTTTATGCATTGGCCACTACCAATTCTGCTCTGGACTGCCGTGGATAAAACGCTGGCGCCGAGCAACCAGAGGTGCGCACTGCGCGTACATAGCGCCAAAGTGATGGCGGGAGTAACTTTAACAACAGTCCAACCCCGACGAGTCGCGTCGGGATTCCACACTCAATACATCGCTCCGACCCGCCATGTCCCGCGTTTCATTCGGCTTGATTCTGATGCAATAGTCTACCTTGACCCTTCGAACTCTCGCTGTGGACACCAGACACTATTTCGAACTCCAACGTCGTGCACAATGCACATCCCTGTTGAGGTCTGCGAGCATATTACTCATATGCTCTACAGGGATGTTCTTGACGATTGAGTCGACAATAGCGACGCCCTGGGTTGCCGTGCCTATTGTGCAAAGCCTGGCGCGTCCGCTCGTAATGAATGATATTCTACTCAGTCATCCTCCACGGTCTGGCCGCGCATCAAGATGTTAACAGCTGTCTCGAGACCCTGGGGCCCCATCTCACTGGCAGCGACGAAGCCCACCAAGTGCTGGCACTAATTGAACGACCACCGCACACCACGGCAAGCATCTCCTCGCTCTTCCCTGCTGCTCTCTATGGGCAGCTTTTATAAGGCACATCGGCGAAGATGAATACGGTCGATGCCCGAATCGAACACCGGGGAGCATCTGCCTTACGTTCCTCTTCATCCCTGCTTCCCAGTATCTATATCTTCATTCACAGATAACACTCGCCTCCAAAACGACACCACAGGGGCGTTCAAAGACTGATATTGGCCCGTGGCCCTCATCTCTCAGAATTGTGGGTCACCTTGTCATTGCATGAGGCAAGGCCTGTTCTACCCCGGTATGTGCATCTCGTATTCGAGTATCATATCCATGCCGACCCCGGGCACTGACATCCTATCATCAGCACACCCCACTACGGGTGCTAGTATGGGCAGGTTGTCCGACGTGTGGGGTGGTGCTAGCTGTCACTGACAGCCAACTCAGTTCGTTATTATTGATTCGACCTCATGACGTACTTCACAACCTGACTACAGGCGCACGAATGATCCCACTGTTCCTACGCCGTCTCATGTGGGAGCACCACCAGCTTCGCAGCACTTACTTGGCCCTTCCTGAGACGCTCCACGCCTGCAGGAACCGCGCTCAGACCGCCAGGGAGAACCTCGTATGGCACAGGCTGTTGTAGGAGTAGAGCGGTGCGTCGTCAGCGACACATCCGTCCTCTGATCATGGCTTTGAAGCAACGGACTCACCTTGATCAGCCCCTTCTCCAGCCACTCCGGCAATCTCGCCCAGAGGTCGTCAAGGGCCCCACGGTTGGGCCCGGTCATGATTCCCATAGCCGAAGCGACTTGGAACTTCTTCTCCTCAATAACGTCCTTGATTACTCCGTCTCTCCCGGGAAGGGTGACAACCAACGAGCCGCCAGTGCGGAGTACAGCACCGGAGATCTTCAGAGTTTCCTCTTCGGACATGGCGTCGTACGCAAGGTCGACGGGGCCGTTCGCAATAGCCTGTACCTCTTCGATGATCTTCTCGGAGGGCAGGGTGCGGTCGATGATGTGGGTAGCCCCAAAACCCGTCAGGAGGCTCTGATTGCGGAGCGAAGCGGTGATGATGATAGGGCTGAACCCGGAGAGCTTTGCAAATTGAATGGCTAGGCCATACAATTGTCTCTTAGCCTCGACTGAAACATGATGCGAATGAACTCGCCAAACGCACCGAACTGGCCCACGTTAGTGGCTCCGCCAGGAATGAACACGGACTTCCCTGAGTAAGCACCTTGTCCTTTGTCCTCCCAAGGAGCGGTGAGCTTGAGGCTCGAGCTGCCGTCGGGTTTCTTACTGTACAGAGACACAGCAACTGTGGCGATGCAGCTGAAAAGAGGAGCTGCTTCCGCGAAGGGAATGCTTTTCGGTATCTAACTCAGAATCTTCAGCACCAGTTTTCGTTAGGCCTACGCACGAAGCCCTCTGGAACGCGCACCTTGGCTGCTACATATGTCGGGAAGGCAGCATATTGCTGGAAAGTGCCGTGGAAGGCGTCCGACTCCTCTTCCTTCCACCCCTGGACGAGTCTACAGGGGAGCGTCCGTAAGCAAATCTCCATGCCACAAAGTGTATGTGCCCACACGTGGTCGCCCTTGGTAAATCCGGCGACGTCACTGCCGACGTCCTCCACGGTACCGGCCCCGTCGAATCCGCCAATGAAGGAATACGAGTCCGACATCCAAAAGCCTAATGCATGCGTCTTCCAATCGGAC
This sequence comes from Dichomitus squalens LYAD-421 SS1, assembly GCF_000275845.1. Taxonomy (NCBI): domain Eukaryota; kingdom Fungi; phylum Basidiomycota; class Agaricomycetes; order Polyporales; family Polyporaceae; genus Dichomitus; species Dichomitus squalens. Next base: position 173,420 of record NW_006766936.1, on the reverse strand, counting down.
GGGTTGAGAGCAGAAGCAGCGAGTTTAACGAGAAGCTGTCCCGACGCAGGCTTGGGGATAGGAAGAGTCGTTAATTCAAATACGCCTCGAGAGGCAGGGAGAACGGAGGCTTTCTGGAGAGCGGACATCACTGAGTACGGTCTAAGGGGTGGACACGAGAACAAGCAACATCTGGGGTATGAGATATATACTCCGAGTCACAGATAACGTTCCCTTCGCGCAGGTCTGCGCGCAAGGAAAGCTCTGTGGCAGCCTTGCGTTCGGTCGCGACACAGAGTCGTTGTATCCCACGGGCAGGTATGCCATCAGAGGATCGTTCGCCCACTGAGAGCTGAGTCAGCGTAGGGCATTGAAACTCACAGCGTTATCCGGTGGAGTCGTAGGACGAACGACCATGACGATGGATATGACCGTCAATTTGTAAGCGAGACGGAGGACAGTGGGCCACTACAGTAGTGTGGTGAAATTGATTGAGACGGGCTTCGAGATAGCGAAGCGTAGCAGATTACTCAGCTGAGCGGCTTGTGTACAGAGCAAACGCCACCTGAACTGCGACTGACGCAATGGAGGCAGGCATGGTGCACGAAGATTGTGTCCATCAATTATGTGTAGACCGCACGCCAGATATGATGGATGCCATGCCTCACATACACAATGTTGTGCCAATGGCTGCAAACATAACATACACTCTCTGCCACCGAATTTCTTTGGAGGCGATTTGCCCCTGATCATGTACTCCTATTTGCCCGTGCGAACTCCGAGTCAGTACCCAGTCCCAGTGAGAACGTGCGTGATTTCAGTCGATATAGGACGGGAGAAGTCGTGTTCGGCTGTATGCGCTCGTGCTGTGCTGATTTAGATTGGACGAGCTGCGTTAAGCGCTCAAGTGACGTCTCTAACTAGCTCTCTTGTGGCTCGATCGGACGTGCGTGTCTCTAACCTGGTGCGCTGTCCTATAGCCTAGCTTAGGTGTCTTTAGCTATACAATAGATTCAGTTGCTTAGCATTGTGTCTGGCTATAGAACAGTAACTCAGTACGCGTTGTACGCGGGACTATATGTATATTAATAGTACCTATAGAACAGTAACTACAGAGTACTAATCAGTATAAGTATACGAAGTAATCAACAAACATATACTCACCTCAGTACGCGTTGTACGCGGGACTGAGGTGAGCTAGTACAAGTCGAAAGTACTAAATACTAAACTTAACAAGACATTCTTACTACAAGATAGGTGAGACGTCGTACTCGAGAACAAAACTGTTGAACCCGGGGGGCGAAGGCCTCTCCCACGGGTGGCAACGACAGCGGATAGCCTGCAACTCACCTAGAAGGGTTGTTGGTTGTAAGAGGCTTGTTAGAGCGATGAGAGGAGATGTTCGAGTGAACTGAACTGTAGATTGGGGGTACAGAGGTCCCCTATATATACTACTGTACATCTGTGGCTACGTAGTACTATACAGTACATTCCCAGGATGCACAGTCGCACAGAGAA
>NW_006766936.1:135757-166363 GCF_000275845.1 Dichomitus squalens LYAD-421 SS1 | reverse complement strand
CTCCCACAGGTGGCAACGACAGCGGATAGCCTGCAACTCACCTAGAAGGGTTGGTTGATTGTAAGAGGCTTGTAAGAGCGATGAGAGGAGATGTTCGAGTGAACTGAACTGTAGATTGGGGGTACAGAGGTCCCCTATATATACTACTGTACATCTGTGGCTACGTAGTACTATACAGTACATTCCCAGGATGCACAGTCGCACAGAGAAGCAGTGCGTACACAGCGAAGCTGTGTGTGTACCACATGAGTAGTACAGCCTCAGTTATTGCAGTAACCGGCTGTGCCGTTCCATATCTTGTGACGGCTGTGTTAGGCAAGCTGTGTAAACCAGCACCTGTTCAACAACTGGTTCGTGAAGAATGCAGGCACGGAGGCCGAATTCGAAGCCCATTATAAAGCGATGACTCCGGACCAGCGCAAGGTATATCGTGCTCATCAGTGGTGCCCGGTGCCCATGTACTCACCTCAATGTCCCCCTCAGAAGGCCGCACGCATACTCGCAGCATAGCATACCGTACGTTTCCTACTCACATCTTACATTCGAGTCGCTAATACCATGGTCATATCGTCGCCAGCAACCAGCGTCGCCCTGCGCACAGCTCCGCGCCACACCCATTGCGAACGTGCACGGGCCCGACCGTGATCGCACGCACCCGGTGGCATCCCGCTGCAACCGACTGTTATCGAGTGTATTCTGTCACGCCTGAGTGTACCTGTATTATAACGCGTAGCCCTACGATTGTATCCAAATGAATACGAGTGGTTGCCGGGATCATCCAATGGTGTGATTCGCACCAAAACGACCTGCCCCAACTGAATCCGACCACACCCGAACCCGACCGACTGGCAACCGACGCTATCGACGCTATACGACGAGGTTTGTATGTCCTTGTCTGAGTTTACAGCGGAATACAGAGAAGTTCGGGGCATAGTCTAAGGTTTCGTATTCAATCGGGGGTCCCGAGTACATACAGTTCAAATCAGCTGAAATCGACTGAAATCACGCACGTTCTCACTGGGCATGACCCTTCATGACCGCGGTCATAATAACGCTGGCCAAGCAAAGTACCTGACGCATCGCATCCGAGACACACGGGCGCATAAGCGTACTCAGGAGCAGGCGAGTCCTTTCGGAAGACTGATCGGAAGGCCCATACTACAGCTGAGTTCCCAGGGCAGAACGTGCCAAAGCAAAGCAGGTTGCACTACACTAAACACAACGGATGAGTCCATGTACCGAAGGGGGGATAATTAACCGGGATGGGTATCAAGTAAATAAGATATGCTATGACCGCGACACCGTCCCTGCCGAATCGGTGCTTTGTCGCCGGGACAAGCGCTCTTCGATATCTCGACACTCAGCAAGCAAGTCAATGATGGGTCGGCGCCCACTGAGATTGCGGATGAAAGATGTCTGTGGAATATGTAGTGAGTGCCCGACGTTTCGAATACCGGAAAGGTTACAACAGGCTTACGCTTAGTAGGTCGTGGGGATCTGGTCGTGAGGAGCTTGAGCTTGAGCATAGATTCAGGAAATCGTGTAGAGATCGTGAGTATATTTCGGGCTGGCGAAGGGATGGCAGTTCTGTCCCGAACTGCCTTGGGTCGGCGATGTCGCTGAACGGGGGCTCGGTCTCCGCGAGTTCCCATATTGTTGCACCGAGCGACCATACGTCGACTTTGAGAGCATTGTATGATCCCCCTCTGCAGCTATCTTGTAAATCGTTATCCCGAGACGACGAGTAGGCGAAGCGCCTACCTCCTGATTTCAGGCGCCTGCCAGTAGGGGACACCTGCCGGATCACAACAGATAGGATCCGACTGCGTGACTTGAACGGCATTGGAGAAGTCAGCAAGCTTGACGACGCCATCCTTGTCGACGAGGAGATTGTCTGAACGAACGTCTCGATGTGCAATACAATTTGACTGCAAGTAGCAGAGTGCATCCACCACCTAGCCGGACTTTGTCAGCACTCTTCTCTACATAGCGCGAGTACAAGATCACTCACATCGCGAGCAATTTGCGCCATGATCTTCTCGCTCAGATCGATACCCTCCTCGACAAGGGCAATGACGTCCGCGATACTGCGCTCCATGAGCTCCATGCGTATCCACAACGAGTCCTCCACCAAGTCCACGTATAGCGCGTCCATGGTCAGGATGTGCGGATGCGAGAGGCCCTTCATCAGCGTCAGCTCTCGCTGGAGATCGTCGATCTTGGGTGACCCGGAAGGCATGATCGCAATATTCTTGATGGCGACAAACGAATCGGGTTTCTTCTCCGGAGATGTGGGTGAAGCTAGAACGCGTGCGGCGTAGACCGATCCGCTCTCGCCTTCAGCAATCTCCCGGAGATCTGTGTACAAATCACGCGGATCAAGTCGGTCATTGATAAAACTCTTGAGCGGAGCAACCACAGCAGAAAGCCATCCGGGATAGGCGGGTACCGGGGAATTGGGAGATGGCGAGCTCGACGATGGCGAGACGGGTGTGAGGAGGTTGCCGTCCGCTCGTCGCGTGGATAGGAAGTTGTCGTCGGTGACAATCGAAGGCCGACGTTGCAGGACGTCGACGTCAGGCTCCCGCAGGTCAGCAGTGACAGAAACCGTGAAAGCATCGCGCTCGCCGAACGACGAGGCACGGGGCGAGGGTTCAGGCGAGGGGTTGGAGTACAGGCTCCTGGGCTTGGGCCCCGATGATCGCCAGTCTGACGCCTCAGTAGTCAGTGTCTGCGGGCGCGAGTCCGAGGAGGCCGAACCAGTGCCCGTCGATAGCGACGCCGTGGTTGATGAAGAGTACGTACTCGAATGAGACTCCGAGCTGTTCGGGGAGTGCGAACGACCGTCGTCGGCTTCGCGAAATCCAGGTGCTGTTCTTGTCCTACTGTCCTCATTCGCGCGAACAGGAGAGACAACCATGTTCGGCCGTACCGCCCGCGCGACTGCGGCCGTCGCAATGGTCGCAGGCGTCACAGTCATTGTGGACAGCCCGGAATCCCTGTTCTCCTTGTCCCGTGCTAGAGCCCCCCGGATGTCTAGCTGATCTGATTTGGTGATGTGCGGGATGGATGGGAACTCGTCGAGGACAGGAGTTAGTAATGTCGAATACGAGTCGCTAGAATAGTCGGCAGACATGTCTTGTGAGAAGGATGTCGATGGGGACCGCGACATTGAGTCCCTTGATTTCATCGCATCCGTCACGTCATTCCGAAGAGCGCTACTGCTTGTCGGCGGCGGTGGCGGAAGGGCAACCATCGGCGGCGGCTCCTGCTTTGGCAGAGGTTTTTGTGGCGGGAGATGACGGACTGCAGCAGACGGCGATCTGTCTCTTGTACGGACAGAGCCTGCTCGCGCACGAGACGTAGTAGCCTCTGAGCCCAACGTTGACGAGGTTGTGTGAGACTTCTGAGCTTGAGGTTTCGGTGGGGTAAGGGTGATCGAGTCAGGAATTGACGAGAACAGGGACTCCGTCCACGAAGCAAGGTCGTCCTGGTGGAAAGAAAGACGGGGAGGGGCAGGCAGCACGGGAGACGTCGTCGAGACGTCGTGAGAACCCGAGCTTGCGCTATCCGTGGACGGACGCGGGGCACCGTTGACCCTGGCACTCTGTCCCGCTCCATCTTGAACGACAGATGGTGGGAGTCGGAAATCCTCATCGGCATGTGCAAGATGGCTTTCCTTCCTCGGAGACATGTACGCCGGAGGAGGAGAATGCTGAATGGTGGCGATTGACTCGTTCGCAATATGGAAAGAACGAGATGGCGCATTGCGTGCCATCAGTTGCTTCTCAGATGCTCCAGAGCCGGATGAGTTGTCAGAGACAAGGGATAGTGCAGGAGGGGGGACAAGAGGCGCTAATCGGGTACTCGACAAGCCAGAGTGATGTGTCGGGAGGTGGGGCGTGCTTTGCGACTGCAATTGGGGATACGTGAAGGAATGCTGGGGGACGGGACGAGATACCGGTGGCGTTCGTCTTGCCTCTTGTTCCGGGTGTGAGCTCGACGAATACTCAGAGGGACCGCGCGACGAAGAGGAGATCTTGCGCATATGCGACCTCGACCCATACGAACGTTGGCTGCTAGTCAGTGAAACCTGCGATAGCGACGCATCCGAGTGGTCTCTTCGGAGGGAGTTAGTGGGGGCGCCATAGCCAGGTGACCGCGTTGTGCCCGCCGGAGAGACGGATCGACCAGTGTTCAGAGAATAGATGGAGCGCGTACTGCGTAACCGGGATTCCGCCCTCTTCGCTTGGATCGCAGCGATCTCCTCTTCACTGAGCCCAGCTTCCGCCAACGACGCCGCCCACGACGGTGGTAAACCTGAGAAGCTGGAGAGGAGAACGTGTCAGTGACGATGTGAACCAAGCCGTAAGCACAGTGCCTTGAGGTCAATGGAGCGAAGGCCGTGCATCTTGTAGGAATGCGAGTAACGTGATGAACACCGAGCGCATGTCTTGTGCAGCAGCGCCTGATCTCGCTGTTCCTCAGTGGCGGCCGCCCACAGCCCGCGGGCACAAAATGGAACGAGTCAAACGGCATGTACGTACCCTTCGTCTACATGGAGGTTATGCTGCACGGAAAGAGATGAGCAGGTGGGTATGGGGAAGGGATGTGCTAGCGCTCACCTGGAAGTTCCATGGGAGGGATATGGAAGGATCATCGACGGGCTCTGGGGGAGGAACAGAGTCGGAGCCAGCAGAGTAGCCAGAGTCTGCTGTCTTTGGAGTCTTCGGACGTCGGGCGAAGGATGAGAACTTGAAGAGACGTGTGCGAGAGCTGGCGGACTCGGGATAGTTGGAGGTAGTTGAGTATGGGGAGACAGTGATGCGGCTAGGGGCGTAGGAGGGAGTGGGCGAAGGACTCCTGACAAGGGTAGCATACTGTGCGGACAGAGGAGTGGCGGGCTGGGAAGGAGGGAGAAAGTCGGGAGAGAGGGAGTTTCCGAGGGAGCGAAGGGAAGGATTGGGTAGGTAGTATGGGTCTTTGGGAGGGAGCGGCGGGGGCTTGGAGCTCGCGGAGGAGAACTTGAAGACCTTGAGGGACGAGAAACGAGAGTTCTGCTTGCTCGACGTCGCCATCGTTGTCGACGACGTCCCCGAGAGCGGAGACAAGGAAGAACAAGCGGCCAGTCAGGCGGAGGTCAAGACTCAAACAGAGCGGATTCACAGGGTCTAGAGCCTAGACCGCCTGTTACTTACCCGGCTTATCCCATCAACAATCCGACTCTTATCTCCACTTATCCAACCAAGTAACGTTCTTACTCCGATTACAATGGGCATGATATCATATTCGCTGTGCACTGATCTGATCGACCCACCCCGTCTCGGACTCCATGTCGACGACGGCGACCAGGCCACACGACAACCTTGACGATCCCCACGCTCACGCCAGCGATTCCATATTACTGTCATGCTCTTACTGCCCCTGCACTGCTGTCCACATGGTGTGCTTTTGGTACACCCAAAGCAGCCTCTGCCGGTACGGAGAACTCGTCGTTGGGAGCAGCGACCACTTGAGCTAGCATCCAGAGTCTTTGACTGAGGTAACAACGCTTACGCCTACCCTCTCGCTGCCTACGTGCCAGATACAGTATATATAGCTTACCACTGAGGAGATCCCTTCAGCAGGACCTTCCTCCTTCGAACGTCGATCATGATGCACCCGTATTTGCCATTTCGTAATCTTGATCCGCTGGCCAGCTCAGCGTTGATCCACAATGCGTACACATACCGCCGAGGCATCTTACACGCGCATGTTTGCATGGAGACATGCGTGGGTATCTACATGGGTAAATATTGTCTGTAGTGGGCTACGTATGTATGCGAAAATAGTCGAAGTTGCTCCCCTGTGTAATTTTCTATACACACAGCTCGAAATTGGCGGCCCCAACCTGGGTTTAGCGGAACATCCGATCTCTGAGCCTAGGCTGAGCTCGGCGTTGCCTCAACCAAACATCGGCTACTGGGCTGGCTGAGCCAGAGATGTGCTTGACCTCACGACCCCGAAAGTCGGCAGCGGTGACTCCTTCTAATGGCTCAGGCTTTCTCTCTATTTCAGCTTCCAGAGTTCTGGCTTCAGTGGATTCTACAATGCCTGAAGTTATGACATGCAATCGGTAGGGAAACCATAGACTCTCTCACGCTTGACCCCCGGTGTCATCAGTCCATCGCCCATCTCTGGGCTGAGCCACCTCGGCAATTCGAACTGACGGTCCGACATTTACGCCAAAGACGTGCAGGGGCCCTTGGTTATGAAACAGCTATAAGGCGCTATTTATACAACCCAAGCGACCCAAGATACTATCAGACTCTTCACAAACGAAGAAGAGCAGCACTGGGAGGTCGACATCGGCGTCTCACCATGTCAGTAGAGTAGGCCGGCAGTAGTGAGTCTTTATAACTTTCTCTATGTAACATGCACATGGACAAACAGACAAGCACACTTGACATCGGGGCCACGGCCTCTCCCAATAACCGCAGCCTTTTTTTTTTTCTTACTTTGCAGATATAAAGCTCGGTGACATCCTGATAGGTTGAAACAAGAATCGTAGCCCACGCGAATCCCTATAGAAGCTTGTTGCCACTACGCTGTTTGGGCACAATCTTCTCATAGGCTCGCTGCGAACTATCAAAATGTGAGGATGACCTAGTCCCTTATGACGACAGTCTGGCGGTTGCAATGAGTTCGTGCCCATGCGTAACCGGTAGCACCACAAGCCTTCTTGTGCCCGACACGGAACGCGCAGCGTGCAGAAGGCAGCAGATCTCCCTCCAGACCCAGATGCGCAAACTGTCTTCTCGCGCCGAAGCTCAGGGTCGGAAGTTGCATACGCCTTCTTAGGTGAGTTCCTTCTGCTCATTCCCACTCCATAGTTCCGCTTTACGGAATTTGTGATAGCACCCGGCCCGTACTCGGGCGCGTGGTATGGCCAACCTCAATGTCTCGTTGGCGTCGGCGATCAGCTCCGGAGGTGTCACAGCAGGCTTTCAGTGTCTATAAAGCTGACTCCACCAGGCTCGGACCCGCAGTCTCACTCTTCAAGTTTCTCTTCCCAGCTGTAACGGCCTGTCTACTTCTCACGTCATGTCGCACAACACGTTTGACATCATCATCGCCGGTGGTGCGTCTTCCCACAGTGGTATCTTCTGCTGCTTCCTCTCTCGCTGACCCTGGCTTCGATTCCAGGCGGAACCAGCGGCCTCATTATTGCCAGTAGGTTGGCCACTGCCGACCCGTCACTGAGCATCTTGGTTGTAGAAGCCGGCGCACCGACACGCGATGACCCTCAGCACATTCAGCCAGTCCGGTATCTTCATCACCTCCGTCCGGACAGCACGACCGTCAAGTTCCACGTCGGCAGGGAGAGTGCTGCGCTAGGTGGTCGGGCTCCTGTAGTGCCGTGCGGCCAATGCCTCGGCGGAGGTTCTAGCGTCAACTGTACGTCTTGTCTCGCGTCCGCCGACGGCCATCGTAGTCGCTCGCTATGTCATGAGCTGACAATGGCCGGGGGAATGAGCAGTCGCTATGTACACTCGAGCGGCAGCCTCAGACTATGATGATTGGACGACAGTGTATGGGAACCCTGGCTGGAGCTCCACCGAGCTCCTCCCGCTTCTTCGAAAGGTACGCAGACTCGCTTTGCCTCATGACCTCGTGCTGACGCTGAGACCATCCCCTTTGCTACCTAGTGCGAAACCTACGAGGTTGCGCCAGGAAAGCCCACGCACGGATATTCCGGCCCATTGAAGGTTTCCTACGGGGGAGCTTTTATGGATATTGGAAAGGAATTTCTGGAGGTGGCCGCCGGGTACGACAAGGCACGAGGCCTCACGGACGATGTTAACGGTCTGTTCGAGACCAACAAGTATGGGGTGAGCTCTGTATCGTTCCCAGCGATCCCGGGGTGCCCGCTGATTAATAGATTCTCTGTAGCGATGGCAGAAGTAAAACAACTTGCATTGCAAATTCGGGGTTTTTCACTTACATCTTTGGGGCTTAGATGGATCGACTCCAAGACCGGCGCTCGCTCAGACATCCCGCACCAATATATCTACCACCGGGACTTTCCAAATTTACACATTCTGACCGGGTACCATGTCCAACGCGTAATCGTCAAGTGAGCTACGGTTCAAGTTCGAAGTCAGCAGACCCTCTAGCTCGCTGACTCACGCAGGGACGGACAAGCGACTGGTATTGAGTATAGCCCGAATAAGCGTTATCACTCGGATGCCGGCCAAGGTGTCCTCTCGGCCATAGCACGGCGACAGGTGGTCATCTCCGCTGGGACTTTCGGGTCACCTGCGATCCTAGAGCGATCGGGCATAGGCTCGAAGAGCGTGCTTGAGAAGGTCGGAATCATGCAGATCGTTGACCTTCCTGGAGTGGGTGAGAATTACCAAGGTGAGTGGATGTGAAAGGGTCCACGGCCTAGAACAATACCTAACTTCTACACCGATAGATCACCAGGTCCTCTTTGCCCCCTACGTAATCGCGAAGGAGAAGGATACATTAGATGGAATTGCTAGCAGCAACGAGGCAGAACTTCAGAGTGTGTGCTTCGATCGCAAGAAAAGCAGCTCAGACTGACAACTTCCGTCAGAGTGGGATGCACAATGGAAGAAGCAGGGAGATGGGTTAATGGCTCACAAGTGCGTTTTACTGCCCCGTTTCCCGCGCCTAGTGTTCACATGGACGTCACGCATTAGCGGTCTCGATGCAGGTGGAAAGTTACGCCCGTCCAAGGACGACCTCGATGTCCTTGGCGAGGTCTTTCGCAAGCGGTGGCTTGAGTACTATGTCCCGGCACCCGACAAACCGGTGATGTGGTTCGGCTTGCTTGCTCTGTACGTATCCTGAGACCTGCTGAGTGCCATCAAAGGTCAAGCTGACGTCTTCATCATGCAGCTACCTGGGAGATCTCTCTAAGGTTCCTGTGGACAAAGCGTACTCTGTCGGTTGGTACCTCCAGCACCCTGCGTCCATCGGTCGCCTGCACATTACGTCTCGCGATAACGTAGAGGCCCCACTCGACTTTCATCCCGGGTACCTTGATAGGTAGGACGCTTCGCCGGATTGAAGTTCCCACCTTATCACCGACTGTCTCCCTGGCGCACAGACCGGAAGACATGGCAGTTCATAAGTGGGGCTACAAAATGTCGCGCGAGTTTGCCAGACGTATGCCTTCCTATCGTGGAGAAGTTCCTGGAGCGCATCCTGCTTTCAGCGAGACAAGCTCAGTTGCTCCCCGACTGCACGATAGTCCTGTCCCGAATGCAACCCCAAGCTTGGTATACACGGAAGAAGACGAGAAGGCCCTTGAGGACTGGATTCGGAAGACTGTTGCAACTGCATGGCATTCGGTATGTTAGAAGACCGTGTGACGGGTACTTGCGACGCTTATTCTGCTTCTAGCTGGGAACGTGTGCTATGAAAAGCCGCGAGAAGGGCGGAGTTGTGGACTCGAGGCTGAACGTTTATGACGTGGACGGTCTGAAGGTCGCTGGTGGGTTTCCGTATTTTCATGTTATCTTGTTACATCGACGTCTTGACTTACATTGTGGTAATCGTGTGTCATACGTATGCGATAGACATGTCCATCTGCCCAGGAAACGTCTCAGCAGTAAGAATATCATCTTTCTTATGTCAACCGTATTTCACGTTCCGTTCACAGAATACTTATTCGACTGCCATCCTGATTGGCGAGAAAGCCGCTGTGCTCATAGGACAAGAGTTAGGCATCCATATTGACGACGGCTTGACTCCTCTGGCACGCTTGTGAATGTTCCGAGCCACTTCAACCGATTCCATTACGTAGAGTTAGCTAGATGACACATCACGTTCACTAACAATTACATCGCTCAGCCGACAGTAAAGAAGTTTCCTCCTACACTGGTAGTCGTGTCAGTGATGACCGCGGCCCAATCGATGTCGTTTTCGCTGTTCAGCAGCATGTCGAACGGCATGACCATGTTTGGCGCGTTGCCATACCCCCTCGAGCTCGTGCCCCCGAAGTCCATGGACGATACGGTCAAGAACATGCCGACCTCAAGGTTCCGCGAGTCTCCCGACATGCATGTGGCGCTTTGGACGTTGACAAGTCCAGGGAACGAGGACACGTCCGCGCTCAGGAACGGTGTCGAAGTTGGACTTGACGTCTCAGTTAACGCCTGCGGGTCGAATGGTCTGAAGCCGTTAGAGTGGGATACTGGACTACCAGCGTTAGATAAGCCTCCAGACGCATACGACGCAGAAGGCTGTTCCGTTGCAGAAGCGTCCAACATCGCGGCGTTCCCACAGGGGGCGGCTTCAGCGGCCGTATCACATGCCGGTGGTGCGCCGCGTTCCTGCCGCCAGTACTTCTCGTCCCATGCCCCCGCCTTACGGAGCGCCATGAGGATGGTGAGCGCGCGCGACGCCATGTCGCCCTCGCCGTCCGTCGCACCTTTGTGAGCCTCCTTGATGTCCGCGAGCATGCGCATCGCGCGGTACATAAGGTCGAGGCACTCCTCTGCCTTCGGATGCGGGGGCTCTTGGGAGAGCGCCCCGACAAGCGCCACGGCACCGTCGAAGACAAAGTAGGAGTAATGGAAGCGGAGGAACGGGATTTGCGGCTCTGTCCCCCATTGCGCAGCCTCCTCGCGAGCATCGCAGAGCACACGCACAAGTTCTATAGCCGATTCGATGCATCGTTCGCGACTGGGGTTCAGCACGACGCTGCTCAGTCCGGGGACGGGCCGCGGGGGTGGGAGGATCGGAGGCGCTTGCATGAGGTATGGACGGTGCAAGTTCATCAAGCCACCGAGATAGAAAGCTGCAGTCATGTGTCGTTGGAAGGCTATGCTGCGTTCGTAGACGGTCGGATCTTTGGACATGTAATGTGACTGCCGCCAATCGAGAGAGGGGTGGAGTTTCGAATGCCACAGCTTGTATTTCTGATCCATCTCGAGAACAGTTGCATAAGAGGCGGGGGCTAGTCCGGCACACTAACAGGGTGTCAATTGATTTGCAGCGGCAATGTCAGTCGTACATAACATACCTTGTTAATGACCTCCTCAGCGACTTGTATGAGTGAGATGAACGACTGCTGGTAGTGGACGTAGGGGTTGGGTGTGCCGTCGGAGTGCGAAGCACCGGGGACAAGCTTCACATCGAACGTATGTGCACTTGCCATAGTGGGCCTGCCTAGAATCAGGGAATATAGCCTGGACAGCTCTTGAGCCAAAAGCGAGTATGCGAGTCGAGGAATATGAAAGCTAACCTGTCAGATATGATCAAGTACCACCATGCAAGCACACGCAACTCGCACTCCTCTGCATCCATCTTCTCCCATTTGTGCCAAGTCGGATCCCGATGAAGTCCAACGGCCTGTGCTTGCCTGATTGCAGTTCCCACCAGCTTCCACGCATCGCTGATCCTCCCACGGTCAGAGAGCCACGACGCTAGCAGAGATACAGCGATGCAGCTCAGGGAGACTCCATGCACCACGCACTGTGTAGGCGCGAAGGAGTACTCCGGAGAAAAGAGCATGATGTCTTCGACCAACCGACGCGCTTCTAGACTCTTCGTGAAAAATTTCTTAGAGTTCACACCGGAGGCCTCGTGAGGAGCGAGGGCTAGGACGGAAAAGAGAAGCACAAGCCAATGAGGATTGAGCTCCCGCGCACAGCGCAAGCAGCTTCCCGCTGCCTGACAGGCTCCAGGACAATGCGTGTCAAGATGGTGCCACATTTGCTGGCACGCGGTCTTGAACCAGCGCTCGGGAATTCCGAACTCCCAGTTGCGCTCCTCAAGATATCGCTCGACTAGGAAATCCACAGTTTCTCGGGGTGGAAGGCTGGATACAAGGTTCGATATCGGTGCTGCGAGCGTGTTGTAGTTTGCAAGGGGATTGCTCAATGTTGTAGGACCCGAGCGCGCATAAGGAAACCTGTAGTTCTCAACATCTCCTAGCTGTATCGCCAGTAAGACAGTAGACTTCGCAGGTGAATAGGAGATCAAACCTTATGGATCGCACAAAGGATGCTGCCACCACCAACGTACTCGTTCGGAGGTGCGATGGTAAGTTGGGCCATCTTCGCAGCAGCAAGTTGGACTTCGAAGTCGACTCGAGAGAATGCAGGCTTTGCGGCCGACGACAGCGCGGGGTGACCATCACTGGAGTCAGTCTCGGGAGTAGGGGTGCTGTCCTCAAAAGGCGCCTCATCTCTGGAGCGAGTAGAGGGGTCTACTGGGCCGTTGCTTTGTCTACCTATCTCGATGATTCCCCCATGGGCCGATTGGAGACCCTGCTTTAAAATCGCTTCTTCGAGCATGGCAATACGAGCTGTTAGCGCGGCTATCGTGCTCTGGTGCTGAGCAGTAACCGGCGCATCCTCAGGCGGGCGCTGGGGTGTTGGACGAGCGACGATTGGCTCCCATCTGCAAAGTTGTGGAATACCACGAGAGACGCATGAGGTGCATGGTATTTGGCGGTCGCATTTCTGTGAAACGCAGAGTGAGCACCTACTATACAGCACATTACTGGTAGGAAAACAGTAGGACGGGTAGAGAAAGGGACAACGATTTCGTCCCAGCGGACTGGTGGCATCAAATAATCCGGAGTAGGATATAGGAGATAGCACTAACCTGTCTTCGTCGAGTACATTCGACGCAGTTCAACCGCTGCCGCCTCCGAGTCTGCTTGACTTTACCCGTACTGGAACTGTTGGAAGCCTCCGTAGCATTAGCCTGGACTTCTGGTTGGGCCATGGTGGAGAGTGGGAAGAGGTGTGCTATTGAGCGGTGAACCGCTGTCGGACATGATGAGGCATCAGCGTCAGGGGGATTACTTGGGAGGAGCTGGACTGGGCGCAATGGCGGAACCACTCTGCGGGGATCGGCGCTCGGTGTGTAAGCGCCAGGCCCTCTTAAGTGCTATCCCCGCCCGTAGCCGCCCAAACGGCGCCCGCACCTCGGCCAGTCGTCTGCGCTTTGAGTCAGCTCAGTATCTTCAGACCATCTCAACGGTGCATCTCAACAAATATCAAGGCGGTGACCTTCTATTCAATTGGCGTTTTATGTTCAAAGTCTGACATCCACGTAGTCCACGCGCAGGTACAATGCCGCACAGTCATCATTCGCACTCAGGCCAGTTCTGCAGGCATGCTGCCGGTACTCTCGAGCAAGTCGTGTTGCAAGCCATCCAACAAGGCTTTGAGACCTTTGGGTTGACAGAGCACGTCCCTCGGTACCGCACGGCCGACCTCTACCCTGAGGAGGTCTGTAGTCTGCCATACTCATGTTGTCCTATGACTTCCGTAAAGCTGAATTGTCGTGCCATGATAGGCTAGCATGCCTTTAGAGTCTTTGATCTCGGCATTCGACGCGTTTCTCGATGAAGCGCATAGGCTGAAAGCCAAATACGCGGATAGAATCAACCTGCTCGTTGGGCTGGAGACCGAGTACATCACCTCCTCTGACCTCGACAAGCTCTCGGAGCTCCTGGAGACCGCTGGACCTCGGATCGAGTATCTCGTCGGCTCCGTTCACCACGTTCACGCTATCCCCATCGACTTCGATCATGACACCTTCATGAAGTCTCTCTCGAGTTTTTATTCCCCACTCCGCACAGAAAGAGAACGGATGGAAGCGTTCCTCTGCTCATACTTCGACTCCCAGTATGAGCTGATGCGCCACTTTCGCCCCGAAATCATCGGCCACTTCGATCTGTGCCGACTATACAACCCCACGTTACAGTTCAGCGACTATCCGGCCACGCAGGAGAAGATTCTCAGGAACATCCGTCTCGCGGTCTCTTACGGGGCGCTCTTCGAACTGAACGCCGCTGCATTCCGCAAAGGGTGGGACTCCGCCTACCCGGGGGATGACATGGTCAAAGTAAGTATCGGGTGCCTCCGACCAGCGCTGTAGCCGCAGCGAAATATTCTGACTCCGGCTCAGATTATCTTGCAAGAGGGCGGTCGCTTTGCTCTGTCGGATGATAGCCACGGGCCACACGCGGTCGGCTTGAACTATAGTCGTCTCCTAGAATATGGAAGGAGAGTTGGTATTACTGAAATTTGGGTCCTTCGATCGTCTCAGACTCCAAATGCGGCTGGGAGGAGGGTGAATGCGCACCTGCTGGACGGCCAATGGTGGGAACATCGATTCTGGAAGGGCAAGTGACCGAGGGATGACCGTGTATGCTAGGTGAGATGGGATGTTTATGACGCACCCAAAACTAACTCTTCACTGCTGGTACAGGATGAGTATGCGTTAGATGACCTGATGCACAAGAAAGTCCAAGTTCCGTCAATCAAGCCACACTCTACCAGCGGTGAGTGCTTATCCTCGCAAGGTCAGAAACTCCCTTCAACACCGATATGATGAAATGCTCGGTACTTACTCCACCGTGTAACTATCAGTAAAGCCGGGATTGGTGATTGTTAAGAGAATTATTGACGATACATATACCACGTCCGTCGTTGCCGTGCTCAGTCGTGCAAACATCCGGACGTCAAATAGCTCAAATGCTCGTCACGGCTCCCCTATTATGAATCTGCATCGCAAGCGCAGTCTCACACCGCCCCCATGAACATCACAGCTTCCCCGATTTGAGGAACGCCTCGGAAAAAGGGTAGGTCGTGTAGCCCTGCTCTGCCTCGATCGTATATAGGGTATCTTCCTCAACTGCATTTAGAGGGACGTCTTCCCGAAGTCGGAAAGGCAAATCAGGCTAACATCACGCAGTTCGTCAATCGCACACAATCGTCGACACCGTGAAAGCTCACATTGGCAAGGAATGCGCGACCGTATCCGATCAACTGCCCCGTCTCTTGCGCAACCCTCAGCCCTGACTCACGATCGTACCCTCCAGTTGTGATGACAGGTCTAGGTCTCCACAGCTTGTATATGAAGTCATTTTGCTATAAAGTGTCACTTCGTAGTCTTTTCCGGCCATACGTCTTCGGGACTTACCGATTTGTCTTCAGGTCCCACGTTGAACGGTGCGTCCGGACTAACGACATGAAGGTATGCAAGGTTCGGATACTTTTGCTTGAACTGATCTACGAGGTATGTAAAGGTCGGGACAGGGTCGTCCATCCGCAGCTCTACGAACCGTCAGCGGGTTATGATCATCTAACCGGTCAGTATTTGGCGAGCACAAACCTCCTGTGCGGCCCTTTCCCCAGGGACTCAAACGAATTGCTGTTTTGCTCTGTCCGATCTTCGCACTGATTGCATCAATGACCTCCAAGGCAAACCTGGCTCGGTTTGGAATGGAGCCACCGTACTCATCGGTACGGAAGTTGGTGGTGTCTTTAAGAAATTGGTCGACCAGATAGCCGTTTGCCCCATGCACCTCGACGCCATCGAATCGCGCACGGCTCACAGCGTTGTCTGCAGCTTGCGCAAACCATTCAACGTACTCTTTGATCTCTGCATTTTTGGTCGGCGTCGATAATAGGTACAGCGCGGGACCTCTGACACTCACCCTCTTTCGTGAGTTCACGCGGAACAATATCTGGGGTGTTTGGGAGAGGAATCGGTGATGGTGCAACGTAAGGTATATCGGTTTCGGCCTGAAATCCAATACTTGCGGGACGAGCCATCCGCCCCAGAGCCCATATCTGAAGGTAGATGTAAGACCCCTGAGCATGCACCGCGTCTACGACCTGGAAGCTCGATCGTCAGCTTCATGGACTTGTGTGATGATGCTAAGGCTATACCCCTTTCCAAGCAGCGATTTGCTCGTCGGTGTAGATACCGGGAGCATGTGCCATGCCCCCGGCATTCCTGGATATGTACGTAGCTTCGGTTATAAGCAGTGTACCAGGGACGCTTGCACGCTGCCTGTAGTATTCGACGGCGAGAGGGCTGAGGATGGCTTCCCGTGTTGCCCGGAGTCGTGTCAAAGGAGCGAGTACCACTCTGTGGCTGAGCTCCACATCGCCGATCCTGATGGGTTGGAAAAGTGCAGGAGTGGATGGGGACATGGTCCAATGGACGGAGACCCGTTTCTACTTCGTGAATGTCCAGGAAGGAATCAGCATTGGCTCGCAACTTTATACATTCCTCCCATGTCGCTGAGTAAGTCACTTGCGCAATCATCCTTCCCAGGGAACGTCACCATTCTATTCACATCATAGGATCGACATGCAAAGCACGGACTGTTCTCAACCGGATTCCAGGCGAGATAAGAGCATCTTGGATAAGCCAAGCTCTGTGGTGCTCAGTAAGATCGAGTTGGTCAGGGAAGATGCGATCGTGCGTTGCCCTTTTACGACCAAGGTACGCAGTCAGCAGCCTCGGCGTTCGATAAATCAAATAATCGTAGCGTCCCACTCAAACAATGTCAAGGCCCCAACCGTTGAACCACTGCAAACCAAGAGACGTATCTCTTTGTCGGTCCGTCATGCGTGCAGTCTTCTCATCCACGAGGATTTGATAGCAATCAAGCGCTCGTATGGCGTCATCCTCGCAAGTTTGTGCATGTCTCCGGTATACAACCTGAGCAGCTGCCAGTGGTATGTTGGATGTTGGATACATACTGCCGTTCAAGCTCTGAATGGAGTGCTTCCAGAGTTATCCCATGCCAAGTGATAGTCACCCGTTCCACTGCAGACAAGCGGGATCCACGTTCCAGAAGACTGAGAGCGAAGCTTCCTTGGAAGCCCATCGAGATAAACTCACCTATGTGTCGAGAGCCAACCCAGTCTTGGCAAGCTATCCCGAGGTCAATGACAAGCGCCTAGCGATGAGGGACGTACCTGACGGACCCCAAGCGCAGCATGGAATGGACTGGTCGATTCCGGACGCAGTGCGACGACCAAGAGTCGCGCCATGTTTGCGCGGTGTTCCTCCGTTTGACAAGCTTCGAAAAGTTGACCTCTAAGTTCACACAGGTTTCCCGCCGAACGCCTGCGACGACGTCTTTCGATGTCTTCCTCGTCCGTGGGTCGCAAGCGTTTGTGATAATATCCAATAAAATAAGGTGACGCATCATACAGAACACGTCCGTCGGAACATCGACGGGGATGTCCTACACATGATGATCGGAAGCAACGATGGGACGTGACGGAATGCTCAACACAAGCCGCCCACCGCGCGCTTTTGAAGGGGAGCGGGTATAGCCAGGGTCATTGCGCTTTCAGTTCGGCAAAGTTCGGCCGTGGCCCCTTGAATGTTTTATACCCCACGAACCACCAGTACGCCATGGCGATAATTTGGAAGGGCCTGATGAAAACGGAAACGAAGGATGCATGAGAATTCGCGCCTGCGAGCGGACAGCACGGGACATACACGTAAATGACCACAGCCCAGTTCATGTCGACCGCAGAAGCTGAGGCGTGACACGAATGATCAGGGAAAAGAACGTCATCTGTCAAAACGCTACGACTCACGGTTCGGTCCTTCCGGGCTGTAACATACACCCCGTCAGCGTCCAGCGCAAACCAACGAGACACAGCACACATCACTCACAAGCTAACCAGCGGACAAATGAAGAAGTTCCACGCGACCGCAGTCCATCTAATGATCTTCGAGTACCTGCCCAGGTTGTACGGCCCGTTGCGATAGTCCGGATTGTCCTCATACAAGCACCGCCCCAACACCGGCAAGATGTACCCGATCTGCCCCGCGAGCGTCGAGCCCGAGAAGAACGCCTCGAACGCGGTGTCGGACCCAATCGAGATGGCGCCAAACGCCGCCGACAGCACGAACACGACGAGCGACGCGTTGTTCGGCGTCTGCGTGCGCGGGTCGACGCGCGCGAGCCAGTCGGAGAACGGCAGCGCGCGGTCGCGCGCGTACGCGAAGAAGATGCGCGACGCGGCGACGAACTGGGCGACGACGGAGCAGTCAGCTTGGGGTCGGAGAGCACGATACGAGGGGGGAGAGGGGCGTACGAAGGCGATGCCGCAGGCCATTTGGCAGAAGGCGTTGATGGCCATGAACGCTATCCCGGCCTTGGTGCCGAGGACCTGCGCGAAGAGCACCC
This sequence comes from Dichomitus squalens LYAD-421 SS1, assembly GCF_000275845.1. NCBI lineage: Eukaryota > Fungi > Basidiomycota > Agaricomycetes > Polyporales > Polyporaceae > Dichomitus > Dichomitus squalens. The sequence continues at coordinate 148,386 of NW_006766936.1, read as the reverse complement.
CGAGCGGCTGGCCGAGCTCGTCTGCCATCAGGGTGTCTATGTCTACCGCACAAAGTGCGAGCGAGATCAGGTAGATGAAGCCAACTGCAGCGGGGAAACGGGGCGTAAGGGCTAAAATGATCCCAGCTCGGCTTCTGAGATGTACGTACGGAAGACGCCCGACCAAGTCGCCCACACCATGGAGCGAGGGACAGTGACCGCGGCGTTGTGAGTCTCCTCAGCGACGTGAGCTGCGACATCTGCAAGGCATGGCGTGCCATTAGGCTTGTATCACCCAGCCAAAGCGGGGATAAGCGAACCGTAACCACTCAATGTCCAGGTAGCGGACAAGAACGTCATACAACTAATCCACAGGTATTCTCAGTCCGACAGCCAGAAGAAAGAGAATGAAGGCATATACGCACAAAGACCATCCCGCAGGCCAGTCAAGTTGGTTGTATGCCTGTAACCCGCGGGAGTGAATATACCGCGCATCGCGGTGATGCCCAAAGACGTGCCTGCGTGAATATCGCCTTCCCTGAGTTCAGGGTCTCAGCCTTCACAGGTAACAAGATGGTCAAGACGACTTTCCCAATGCGGTTGTAAGCATGAGCGAATCTGACGATACTCTCGGACTCACTGAGGATGATGATTCCAAGCGCGTTTGACCAGATGTTGAACCAGGACACGTATTTCGTAGGTAGGCAGATGACAAGGTAGGAGATACTGGGTTGTAAGTTTGATTGAGCGTTGAGTGAAGCAGAGTGGCAGTCTCCGAACTCACAACATCATGCCAAAGTACACGAGATAGACGTGCCACGCCTCAGCCACGTAGTCGGGCACACCCAGTTGCGCACAGGCAACTAGCAGCTGAGCAGCCTGTGCCCAAGGTTTAGAATGATTCAGAATCATGGCATGCGAAGGCGGAAGACCTACAGAGTATGTGATGGAAACGCAGGCTAGCGGGGTCGAGATGATCATAGACCAGGCAACGACGTAGCAGGATAGCAGCTTGTACTTGGGAGGCGTGGTCATGTACGCCCAGTAGTACAATCCTCCAGAAGTCGGGTATGCGCTTGACAACTCTGCCAAAGAGTAGGCAAGGAACTGGAGCACAAGTTGGGGTTCCAAGAGGTGGTACGGATAAGTTGAGGAGCGTACCTGGCCCATAACGGCTCCTACAAGCCAGCCCCACGTCATTCCGATGAGACCCATGTAACCCATCGTGTACCTACAACAATGAGAGCGCATTCGCGAGAGATAGGAAAATGTGAAGCGCACCAGATGGTCCCCGCGACGCCAGGCAATATGGCCAGCTCGGACGAGACGAGCGAGAACAAGCCGAGGAATGTGAAGTCGCGCTTGAACTCCTGCTTGTACCCCAGCAGCTCCAAGTAGGAGTCGTCATCTACTGCTTCGACGACGTCTACCACCGTAGACCGCTGGACCCCGGGAGTGTCGGACTTATCGTCCGCCACGACCTTCTCGTGCAGCTCTGTCGAAGACATGGCAGTACTTGGCAGTGAAAGACAGAAGTGCGTTCGAGCCCTTATCGGACGGCCCAGCGAGAGCCACTAGTAGGTTACGGCAGTTGGCGTTGTATGATAAGAGGGAACCGCGCGGCGCCGGGTGAGAGCAGAGCATGCAAAGTTTTTGACGGTACTTATCCGACCCATCAACAAACTGCCAGACTGCATGGCGTCATCAGGAGACGGTATCGAGCCGCGCGTTTGAATGCCATGAGCATAGCCAACGATTGCCGGTTGCGGGGTGTGTAGGAGACAACATTGCAAAGATGTTACAAGAGGAAGACAAGTGAAGACCATCGAGCAAGCGCATGTTACGGTGAGCCTCGGGGCACATCTACGTCAACTTGGCGCTTCCCATCCCTAGTCACACGACTGGTGACTCCCGAATCGGGTGGGTGGTTACGATAAGCGATATGCAGCCCCAAGCAGTTCAAACTTCAGAGCGAGATGGCCGGCTGGCAAAGGGTCGGCGTTGAATATCTCCAAGCCAATCCTTCCGGTGTCCGATTTGTTCGAGGCCAATGCCAAGAGCCTCCGGCTCCGAGAAGCTCGGACTCAGCTCGGGGCAGAGGGCGTGTACCACAGCGATGACTCAGTCCTCGAGTCAACATTGCCTTGACGGTGTACCTAACCTACGATCGACATCGGACATGGCCCTGAAGTGGGGTTAAGCGCTGCGGCGCAGTCACCAATCTACTAAGGCAAGGCTTCTTGATGTAAGTGCAAGTAATGATCTACCAGTACTGTTCGAATTATATGTAGTTGATATTGCACCGTACTGCGGACTGTGGTTCCAGTCGAGTCAGGGACAGACGCAGTTCGCCTCCGCACGAGGCACTGCGGATGCAAGTGTCGAAGTTCGCGGTAGCGAGCTGGTTCAGCGATCGTTTCAGACCGCAGTATAAAGAGAGAGGAGATGGTCTGCACCAACCAACGAGTCACCTAGCCCCACTACTACGCATTGCAGACGTAGACCACTACCTCTGCACATCACATCTAAAGGCCCTATCATCACAGCCATAAGCACCCAGCTGCTCCCATCTTACGCATCCCATACCATCACAATGCCATCGAAACACGCACCGTCGTTCCCTGCGACGCCCTCGTTGGTCTCATTGAACACCACTGCGAGCACGTCCTCGATCGCGCCGCTCAAGCCCATACCATCATCATCATCACAACCCGCACAGAAGGACTACTCCAAGTCCTTCGGACTGTTGCAGTCGCAATACGGTTGGGGTCCGGCCACATACGCCCCCACCCCCATTCTGTCGAATAACAAGGAGCCGAAGAAGAAGCGGACTGGTCGCGACACGCGGTCGACGGGCGTCCCGGAGGAGAAGATGGGCGAGCGGCAGTCGGGAGGGAAGGACTACGAGAGCGTCTTCGGGTCGCTGTCATCGCGTTATGGCTTCGGAGGGAGCTGGCCAATGCCGACAAAGAAGTCGAAAGACTTCAGGAGTTAAAGGGTCTCAGTGGTTACATGAAATCGGGCTTCTTTTCAGACTTGGAATTCGCATATTGTAAAGCCTTCGCGTACTGTATCGGTATACGTAGATCCGTCGTTCTAATCCCTCGCAAGACACTACTCAGAGCTGTCCGGTGCGATGTGGCATCTGAGAATATACATGAAGGAATGCGCAGCTGATGTGCATTGCAGAAAATCAGCTAGGATTATAAGACTCATCTGTGCGTTATGAACCAGGTATCGCCGCGTCTCCATACGCCGACGAGGAACATGTCGCGCATCGGAACGGAAGGAGAGGTACTCCAAGCGCTTGTGCCCCTCGATGAACGGGATCTATGATGCAGGGGGATCTTAGATTTCAACAGACGCCCGATGTCCCAAATTTCTAAGAGACGGTTTCCAGCCATCCTCGAGCAGCCTCGGGAGCTCGTCCTCTCGACTGTCTGCCTCCTTCACCCCGCTGCACCTGTGGGCCGCAGTCGTCTCACCAAGCGAGAGGGATACAAACCTCAACAAAAGAGCTTGCGACATGGCTTCGTCTCTCGCCCAGCAGCTCGCCAAGGGGGCGTCCCTCAACGCCAACCTCCTTAACGAAAAGTCTCGCAAGCAGGCCGCCTCCGAGTCCTACCTCTTCTCCGCCAAGGAGGCTAGGCAGCACGATATTGACTCTTTGCACGCCCTTGGTGTCAATGGCTTTCTGCAGCTCAAGTCCCTGCAGCCCGACATCGCGCGTTTCGAGCAGACCTTGTTCTCGGACACAGCCAAGTCACTAGACAGGACTCTCCTGCCGAAGGAGATGAATGCTCAGCTTGACGCTACCATCTCCGCCTTTCTGCCTTTGCTGGGGCCCTTCCTCTTGGATGCGCCGTCAGGGAAGGTATTGGAATGGCTGGTCCGCAGATTTAGGTGTGTTCCGTTGCATTTCTTTCGTCTTGGCGGAGTTACTTTATTTTTCGCAACAAGCTGCGTTCCCTAATCTCGTAATCTACTTTCAATCCTCCATACTTCTATCGTGAACTATCCTAGATAGTCTGACACTGACGTGATACTCATCTACCAGGATTCACGAGTTCAATATCCCCTCCATCGTCTCTCTCTTCCTGCCCTATCATGAGACCCCACATTTCGTCAAGATGGTCTCCATTCTCCACATCTCGTGAGTCTTCTCAGCATGATATCTCTCCGAATGCATGGTATCTGAGACCCTGCATCTAGCGACACCTCTTCCCTCCGTTTCCTCCAAGCATACAAGGCCACCGCCAAGCCCCTACACCGACCGCTTCTCATTAACGACATGATCACGAAGCCAGAAGTAGCGCGATTTGTCTCCAGCGTTTTTCCGACTATACTCAAGGAACACGGCGCCGGCGTGCACCGTGCCCTCATCGCGTTCCACACCGGCGTGTTGCTCGAGTACGTCGCGAAATCGAAAACACTTGATGAAAACGCGATGGCGCTCCTCCTACCTGCCGCTATGGAGCCTGTGGAGAGCGCGAGCTCCGCTCAGAGCGAGGTCAAACATGCTCTGTTGCAAGAGTCCATCGTGAGTTTGCACCACCTCGGCGCGCCTCCGTCCCCTGCTCACGACCTGCAGCTGGGAAGCTACCTGATCCTCGCCGCGATCTCGCAGAAGGCGCGCCTCACCTCCAAGGCGACCAAGACGATCCTTGCTGCCGTCGTCGGCTGCGCGGAACGCGTCTCGCCGAAGCAGCTCACCCGTACTCTCGTTTCGATATGTGCACCCCAGGACCAGCTTGAGAAGCTGTCAGGAAGGGTGGTGAAGACCATTGTCGCCATTCCGTGAGTCTTTCCGAACGCTATGATTTCCTGCTCGCTCTGACAAGGTTCCTATCAGTGGGATTAGCGCAGAAATCGTCGGGGCGATGGCGTGGGCTGGTGCCGAGAAGTTCATCAGTCCGTTCATCGAGAGCGTCTTATCACGGTATGCTACGTTTCGCTTCACTTTGCGACGAACCTAGTGTTTATCAATGAATAGCGTCGACGATGCGTCGGCATCAGAAGTGGCGGAGGCCGTTTTGACTTCGTCTAGTCTGCTTCCATCGGTCGCGGGTTCTGCAGCAGCCTCCCTCCTGCGCCGTCTTGTCGGTGAAGAGTCAGCGGACACTACTCCCACCTGGAGACAGTTACTGTCACAACTTCACCAGCGCCACCCGAAATCTATCCAAGCCGCATCGCGTGCCCTAGTTGAAGAGGACGAAGAGTGTCGTGATGCTATCGAGCAAATTGTCCTGTCGTTGGCCGTGGTATGTAGGAGATCCCCTGTCATAGTAAACATCTGCCTCTGACCAGTCTCCACAGTCCGTCACAGGTACCGCCACGGCTGACGCAGAGACGGCTTCTCTGTTCGTCGGGTCGTCGGACGCGGACGTGAACGTCCGCGCCAAGGCCGTGCGCGATCTCGTCTTGCGACTCGCGGAAGATAGCATTCCCGAGATGGAAGTGGTACGCGGTCTGTCATACTCCAGGACATCCTGCTAACATACAATCACAACTCAGCAGTCTGTCGCATCGGCCCTGCTGCTTCGCGTCCACGACACCTCCGCGTCTGTCCTACAAGCGCTCTACACAACCTCGCCCGAGAACACAGCGAACGCCCTCCTAGCTGCGTCGCCGGGAACAGGGTCGGTGTACCTCGATGCGCTCAAGCAGGCCCTCAACGGCATGTCCGTGAAGCCATCGCGAGACGTCACCCGGGCGCACCTCACGTTCCTCCTCACACACTTCCTCCCCGCCGCTTCGCGCGCCTCTGCAGGCGCAGGAGAGGAGCAGGAAGAGGGGGAGTCAGAAGAGAGTCGCGAGCGCTCTCGTCACGTATTCATGGACATCCTTCTGCCATTCTTGCTGTACTCGAAGCCGCGCCTTAAAACGGCACAAGCGGTCTGGGGGATACTAGAAGCAGCCGAAGAGAACGCATCGAAGGGGTTCGCGTTCGAGTTGCTCGGCGGGTGTGTGGAGGCTGTGAGGTGGGAGCAGGCGCGGCCTGGTGCGGACAAGGAGGGCTCTGATCCGCAGTTGCTGACGAAGATTAACTTGGCTGTTGCGGCGAAGATAGCAGGTCAGCACGTCCCGGATTGTGTGAAGTGGCGCGGCTCTCTCTGACTTGCGGATAGACAACATACTTGCGTCGAACTACTTTCACGCACACCTCGACCTCCTTCTCACCAAGCTTCGCGATGAGAACTCTCACGCGCGTGCCTTGAGCTACCTTGTCACCCGCGCTCTCCTCAGTCGCCTGAGCGACGAGCAACGGATCGATGCTGGTCACCGCGTGCTGGACGCTATGCAGCTGGACGCGCTGGAGGGCATGGGCGACTTCATGCACGGTATCGTCGATGTTGGACAATTCCTCGATGACGCGAGCGTCAGCTCCGCCGTCGTTCTCAAGCCCAGCAGCCAGAACACCCTCCACCGCCTCCAAGTCTCCGTCCTGTCCGTCCTCCCCAACTTTCCACGTCCCCAAGGTGTTACCCTCGAATGGCTTGCCGCGCATCCATCCCAATCGTCCGCGGCCGTCACTGACGACGCCCGTGCCGCGCGCTATGTCCAGCTGTTTCGCGCTGTCTACCGTCTCAGCAACTCGTCTGCGTCACTCCCGCTGCTCTCCACGCATCTCCTCCGCACGCTCTTCATCAACCTGGGCGACGACGCGCTCGCATTCCTCGCCGGGGTCTGGCTTACCGCAACAGAGCACGCGAACGACGACAAGCCCGAGGCGGAAGCGCACATTCAGTACGCTGCGCTACGGCACGCGGGCGCGTTCCTCGAGGCGCACGTTGCGACGGGCCGCACGGTCGACTTTCAGACGGTCCTGCCCGCGATGCTCGTCGCGTTGCAGAGCCGCGACGCGAGCGTGCGCGAGGCTGCGGTGAGGTGTATCGCTGTGGTTATTAAGTTGACCTTCTCGAGCGAGGCGGAGAGCGTGTACGCGTTTGATGCGGTATATGGAGCTGATTCTGGTAAGCTGCAGTTCGGTTATTGCGTTTTCAAGCGGCTCATCTGGGGCACGTAGCTGCGCTGCAGTATCTGGACTGGACGGACTTCCAGAGGTACATGAAGGCAATCGCGGACAATAGAGATAATCTCGTGCACGACCCCGAGTATCTGCAGGCGTTCCATCGTGAGCATCTCGATGGGATCAAAGGCGAATCGAAGAGGACCGCGGCGTAAGCCCCTTTCAATCTGTCTGGTCCAACTTTAGCTAACGGTCAATTGCATCATGTAGATACAAGCAACGTGTCTTGTGCTACCTTCTCTCCCACATCAATTGCTGTCCCCTGCTGAGTGCCAAAATTACACTGCTCAGAAGCGTCGACCTCGTGTCTAACGAGGCTAAGGCCCAAGTGCTCGTCCCGACAATCGAATTAGTATTCGCCGAACAAGACCTACAAGATTCCACTAATCGCGAGCAGCTCCAAGATCTCGCGACGTTCGCTGCATCAACCTTTGATGCTTCATCTGTCGGTGATCTGAATAATACGGAGAAGCCCACTTGGGCGTTGTATGAGAGGATATTAACGCGCACTTTGAGGAATGGTAACGGTATTTCATTCGTAACTGAGATACGTCGCTTACAACATTCTCCTCCAGGAGTCTGGGAGCGCGCCAGAGCAGCCTTGCTACATCGTCTCCAGCGTGGTCTGTTTGCGAAGCTGAATGTCGACCGCAAGACCCAGCTTTGCCGCACACTGATTCAAGTTACTGCGGAAGACGATTCCCTGGTATGCTTCAGGTTTCTCCAAAGTTTGCACGAGAACTCACCCTTTTGCTCGCAGGCTTCTGTATGCAAGAATGTGCTCGCCGACCTCCTAGACGACGTGACTCTTGTCACTCGCCTGCTTGTATTGCTCCAGCCACAGTACAACGTCGATTCCACAGTAGAACCCGTAAGCAAGCGTCCTAGGGTCGAGAAGTGAGTCGTTATGGCCCGCCTATCAGATGAGATTGAGACTAATGCGAGCATAGGACGGTTTCTGCCGGATACCATGAGGAGTTGTCTGCACTTGCAGTCCTGGTAGAGGTTATTGGCTCCTCAAAGATCACAGGTTCCTTTGAGCTTGTGTCATCCTTGCTGGACACATTGAACAAGGTCGCGAACAACTCGTCGCCTGATGCTGCAGATAGACGCTTTGTGGAGCAGCTCCTCATGGCCGCCATCGAGCATGTCGTGCGGACTTTCCCAGTAAGCTGGACTCCATGTGAGCTACCATTCGAGCTGATCGAGTATCCCAGACGTCCGCGACTGTGGCCCCAGGATCCATCCGGGTAGACACCCTCGTTGAGATCTTACGCAGTATGTTGAAACTCCTACTACTACATTAACGCAGGTCCCTGATTGACGTGTTTGCTATGCAGCGTCGGAGGATCCGCAGACCTTTCACCAGGCTTGTTTGCTCATGGCCACTCTGGCCCGTATTGCTCCTGATGCTGTTCTTCACAACGTCATGCCGATATTCACGTTTATGGGCTCAATTGTGTTCCACCGCGACGATACCTATAGTTTCCGCGTCGTGCAAAAGGTTCGTATGCTGAATCTGCATCAGTTGGACGAATCAATTGACCCAATCGTTAACCTAGACGATCGAAAGTATCGTCCCAGTCATGGTGTCGTCGCTCAGGGCACAACACGGATCCGGAACGAGCTTATATCTAGCTGCCAGGGAGTTCCTGCGTATTTTCACCAACGCTGCGAATCATGTACCTCGCCACCGCCGTGTCAACTTTTTCTCTCATCTGGTCGATACTCTTGGACCTGCTGACTTCCTCTCACCTTCAACGATGCTTCTTGTCGACCGAGTCTCGACCCGAGTTGTACGGCAAAACACTACGGAGTCAAGCGGATCGCTGTATCTCCCTCTTGCAGTCCACGAGAAATACTCCGCCGAGTTACAATTAGCCGTATGTTGTTAAATATGCGTTTCAGTGCCAAAAACAAACTAATCGGGTCCGCGTGCAGTCACTTGTGCAACTGGCGAACGAAGTTCACAGGCTAGTGCTCAACGAGGATCCTACAGTGCACCCTTTGCTCGAGGACACTTCGTGAGCCTCGTATCAATCCGAATCAAGGCGCCCTTGTACTGACGCATTTGCAGGGACGACGAGCAAGCTCATGCCGACCAGGCCGCGAACAGACGAGCCACTGCCTTGCTAATCTTCTGTGACCATGCGCTGGGACGCCTTCGGAAAACCTCCCTTAGACACTCCGAGAAGGAGCGGAAAACCGGTCAGGAGCTTCTGTCATTGTTGCTGAACGCCTCCACTGCCAAGCCGGAAGATGCTGCCTACGTCGAAATCGCTTCAGCCGCCCGTTCTGCGATGGCAAGTACGCTCGGTGTGATGTCGGCGCCTGATTTCATTGCTGGTGTTCTCACCGTACTCGAGTCTGGATCTGTCTACGTGGGTATCTGTGCCTCTCATTCGGTGCTCATTTCGCTGATCAACTTGGAACAGGCTCAAACTGGCGCTTTCGAGCTGCTGGGAGAGCGATTGAACGAAGTAGCAGAGGAAGCGCGTCGTGCCCTTACCCCATCTATCATACAAATCGTGGATACCATTCGACACATCTTATCCACTACCGAAGAAGTATCTCTCATTCGATCGGCACTGCGTGCCCTCGGCACTATCAGCAACACGCTTGCTTCTGGAGAGGAGGGTTGCATCTCCACCAATGTTCCATTCGTCCTTGGATGTCTCTCGCGCCAGGAAAGCCGTATCAGTGCATTGCAGACACTGCTCGCCTTCTCGTAGGTTGTTCTCAATCAGCCGTAACAGATGCACTTATTTTGTTACGTAGCTCGAAGTTAGGTCCCCGCGCTATTCCTCATCTTAAGGACATAGTGACAGAGTGTGTACGGCGTTCCCGAGAAGCAATCTCTAGCAGACATGGTAGGCGGTATATACCCCAGTTGGGTTGATTACAAGTCGCTGATGCATACTCGCACAGACCCTGCGCTTATCTCGCTGGCGTCGAATGTTCTTCGCAACCTCCTGACATCGATCCCTACATTTTGGGGTGAATCTGAAGTCCTTCAAGTCATCGAGCTCTTCCTAGATGGCTCCCAATCACCTACAACAGTGGACGCCTCTGAGATGTCCTTGTTGGTTAAGACCGCTGCGAAGCGGACATCTCCAAACATCTTGCTACCTGCTCTGTGCAACATGTGGACACGGACATTGTCTGAAACAGCCAAGGTAGTTGCTCCATAAATCGCCCTTCTTCAAGCCGTACTCATGCATTGATCTTTCGCAGGACCAGACCACAAAAGTGCTCGCATATATTCAGGTTGTCAAGCTGTCCATTAAGGCAGCCTCCCGACCAGCAGTCTTGGAGAATCTCCGTGAATTGTTCAAGACGTTCCTATCGATGTTTAACTTCTCTGTCACCTCTGGGCATTCTGAGGTAAGCCATCGACTCTAGCCCATGCTAAACGCACACAATTAACCTTTGTCAGATCGAGGGCCCCTTGACGAACGCTTTTGTTGAGATGGTTGTCAAGTTGAATGAGACAGCTTTCCGTCCCATATTTCGGAAAATGTTCGACTGGGCCTTCGCAGATCGTGAGTAGGGAAGTTACTGTCCCACAAAGCAAGCACTCATCTAATTGCCCCCAGCTTCAACTCAAGCTGACAACCGCAAGGTCGTATTCTGCCACGTGTACTTGACACTTCTCGACTACTTCAAGGTGCGTATATGCCCATGTGCCATCGTGCTTGTGCGGAGCATAACCAACGTGTTCGAAAGGCCTTAATGGTATCCTACATGTCCTTCGCGTGGCAAATCTTCCTGGAGCACCTGCGTGCCTTCGCATCTAACGGCGTCGACGATGGGGAAGTCTGGCTCTCCGTTTTGCAGACCGTGTCCAAGTCAATGGCGGTCGACGAAGACAGAGGTGTGTTCAGGATCAGGATCACACCTGCAACATCACCTCACGCTACGTCTCTCTAGTGTTCTGGCGTAGTGACAAGCTACGGCAATTGCAGCCCCTTGTCGTCCAGCAGGTTCCTCTCGCTGTTTGCGTGAATGTTGCAGACCGGAAGACTGCTGTCTCTGATTGTCTCATCGCGTTGTTATCTCTCATCGACGACGATATCATGTCGAAGTCTCTCAATCTCGACGTCCTCATGCATAGCAGGTCGGAGGATGCACGAGTGCGATTGTTCAGTCTTTCTTGCGCGGAGTCGTTATGGCGCGCCCATGGAGACAAACTGTTAGGTATGCGACGTTAACTACATCCTCTCATACATCGCGTTGACTGACAACGTTTGTGTACAGGTTTCGTTGCAGAGACTGCTACCTTCATCGCGGAAGCAGCTGAGGATGAGAACGATCGTGTGGTTCAGGAGGCACACCGGCTCAAAGCAGCTGTAGAAGCCGTTGGGGGCAGCATCGACGCTTCGTAACAAACGTCGCGCCCTAGAATTTTCTGTTATCACCCCTTGATCATTACCTGTCATGCTTACCTAGGCCTTCTATGTCGCCGTATGCGCCTTGTTCTCATTCAAACTACCCGAACATGTCAACGCATCGAAACTGAGGGGTGACAGAAGGAAGATGCTCTGTCAATGGAGGGTCAAGGCTTAGGCTTTACAAACTGGTCCCGCGGTTGGGTGGAGCATGGTCAGTTGCGCTCTGTTTTGGAATCCTCCCTCAGCTAGTCGATGACGCCGCCATCGTACTCGCTACAAGCAGCTCGCAACTGGCAAGAGTAGCGCGAGTGGCAGTACACATGTCGTGTCGGACCTTGTGCACCAGACGACCATGAATGTTAACCGGCCAATAGAGCCGCTGCACAAACCGAGTAACGCTTGTCGAAGCTCTCGTATACGTTTCCAGTCGCAGCTATATATATATACTGGCCTATGCCGTCCTTTGTAGACTACACCATGCAAGCGTGCCTCAGGCGAATCCTTGTCTACGGCCGCAACAGTTGCGCCACTGTCAGGACGGTTGTGAGTTCCACGCACGCAACGACTGTGCATGGTTCAGAAAAGTCGTATATCCGCCCATAGCAGTCGGAGGCGCTGAAGACGGCTGGCGTGGGCAGGAGACTGCACTGCAGCCGGAGGAGAGTAATGTAGAGTACACATGGGTATCATACCTACGTCTCGGTCAGCGAGGGCCGCTACGCAGGAGCGGGAGTCCACATCGACGGGCCATAAATGAGAGTCCACTGTCGCCACGACGGCGACGAAAAACGAGACGGTCCACAATAGGCATCTAAGACGTGAACGAGTTAAAGGGGGGGGGGAAGGGGCGGCTGTGGATAAATAGTCAACTCGCAGCCAAGGGAAAGTCAAGCACGCCCAAATCCCTCCCCCCCCTCCTCCGCAAATCACTCCCTGTGAGTGCAACCAAGGCGAAACAGGCGCACCTAGAAGCCCTCGTCGAGCGCAATGCGAAGCAATGGAAGGCCTCCAAACGCGGTCGCAAACTGCATCTCATCGATCAATCACTCCCCTCCCCGCCTATATGAAGAAGATTCGAGCCCTGTCTCGGAGACAGGCTGCGACGCTCTTCCAACTCCGTACCGGACACGCTCCCCTTAACGACCACCTATACCGAATCGCGCGGGTCGACTCGAAGCGCTGTCCAGCATGCGACCTAGCTCCGGAGACGGTGATACACTTCCTACTAC